>NW_007113343.1:1488989-1512072 GCF_000164805.1 Carlito syrichta | reverse complement strand
CCACTCACCTCAGTCTCCCAAAGGCGCGAGATTACAGGCTGAGCCACCGAGCCCGGCTACATTGTATACATTTATTCCCATATATTTCCCTTTCTCACCCCCTGCCCTCATTATGTCCCTTAAAATATACATTTTTCTCCAATTATACAGCACCTCTTGGTCCAAGCTATGACCTCTCACCTGGACTGTGAAAGAGCCTCCTAATTTACCTGCTTGCTCCTATACTTACCCAGCACCACCAGCCACACAATGGCCAAGTGATCTCATAAAACCACGTAGCAGTCAGAGCTTGGGCTTTGGAGGCGCAAGACAACCTGGTGATATCCTGTCTCCGTCACAAATGCTATCACAAACACTATGTGACCTTAGGCTACTTGCTTTCATTTCATCAACTGGAAATAGATACAGTAAAAGGGCCTATGTCATCTGGGTGTTCTCAGTGCTAAATAATATATGTATATTGCTTGGAGCAATAAACTAGCTTTAGGCTCTTAGAAGTATCTCTGAAAATGTCTGTCATATTGCTTAAACCCTACTTAAACCCCACTTAAACCCAAATACCCTGACGTGGGCCATAAGGGCCCTCGGGATCAAGACCTGCCTCATCCCATGCCGCTTCCTCCCCTTAGTCGCCAAGCTTCAGCCATGCACTGGCTTCTGGTTGCTTCTCAAACCCCCTAAGCTTTTTCATACCTCAGGGTCTTTGCATATGCTGCTCCTTCTGACTGCCTTCTCCACTGGGTTTCACTTGGTTAATGACCTATCAAGCCTTCAGCTCTCAGCTTAAATGTTGCTTCCTAATCTGTCAGAGGCCCTGCTCAACCATCCAGGCTAACTTTGATGGCCCATGTCAATGTCTTTCCTTTATAACCATTAGCACAATTTGTAATGATATATTTATTTGTTGGTTTACTTGTTTACCTACTTGTTTTGTTGGTTTACCTACTGGATGGTGAATACCATGAAGCCAGGGACCATGTTTCCTTGGTTCCAACTTGTCTCCCCCACACCTAGCACATGAGAGGTATTCAATCTGTTAAATGAATGGGAACTGATGACTGAATTAACAAACTTGGAAGATGAGTGTAGGCCTTTGCAGAAACTCTGAAACTCTCGTGCCTTTTTCTCTAAATAGGTTATACTAGTGTACTAAAGCTAATAAAAACACCTGCCCTTGCCCACAGATTTTACTGACTGTGCCTAGTAATGAAGTGAGAACCGTTAATATATCAACATATTCATTCAATAAGTAATTCTTAATGTCTGCCACATAGTTAGCACTGTATAGTGGACTCTGTTTCATAACCAAAAGAAATGAAAGACCTAAAATCTCCCTCCATCCCCATCCCTACAGGGATATTAGACATATGAGACATACAAAATAATACAGGAGGTAATTAGATAATATGACAAGGTTATGAATAATTATTTGCTAAGATGTATGACACACTTAAGGAAAACATTAAGATGAGAGCAGAGAGAAATCACTCAGAGAAGATCAGAAAGACAGAAATTTTGGGATGAGTAGAGAGGAGAAGACAAGGGCGTTCTCTGCAAGAGAAGCTTAGTATTGGAAAGAGGCAAAGAGCAGGTCAAGGTATTGAAGGGGCAATTTGAAGACTGGTAAGATTCATGTTTGGGAGTACTGTTTGGGGGGGAGCTGAGGAGGGAGGGCGAGCCCTAAAAAATCCTACGAAGGGTCATTTCTTTCTGATGGCCAAAATCGTGTTCATTCTTTCCACCTAGCGCTTTACAGGTGGTTTACATTCACCAGTGCTTGGTGAACTAATTATGTTGAATAAAAAGTTACAATCATAAACAGACTCATGACAGAGAAAGTGCTAGGGAAAGTTCTGTTCCCGCCACTCACTTCTAAAGTCCCTAATGGGTTCTGAGAACATCTCCAAAATTGCAGTGACATAAATGATTTCAAAATACAGATGAGACTGTTTGTAATATAACTCATATTAGAAAGTAAATAAGATCTTGATCTGAAACACCTAATGAGGACAACACCAAAAGAGAGAGAATATGTGAATTATAGGCCATTTTTATTCACAAATATAGTTTAATAAATCATAAATAGTATCCTACACAGAGAAAAGGCTAGCTCATACTTGTTTGTCTTAAAAACAAACAAGTATGAGCTAGCCTTTAAAGTAGGGCTAGCGCTACATGGGAAAATTATCAGGATAGTTCAAAACTTTCATAGAAAAAAATTATTTTAATATAAGAATTATTTTAGCTGGGTACAGTGGCTCAATTCTGTAATCCTAGCACTTTGGGAGGTGGAGGCGAGAAGATTACCAGAGCCCAGGAGTTTGAGACCACCTTGAACAATATGGTAAGACTGTGCCTCTATAATAAATCAAAAAATTAGCTGGGCATGGTGATACAAACCTGTAGTTCCAGCTACTTGGAAGGCTGAGGCAGAAGGAAAGCCTGAATCCAGCAGGTCTAGGCTGCGGTGGCGTAAGTGTGCCACTGCACTCCAACCTGGGTGGCAGAGTGAGACTCTGACTCAGAAAAAAGAGAATTATTTTGATGGATGCTGAGAAGGTCATCAATAACAGTCAACATTAATTCTTTAATTTAACTTTATTTTATTATTATTTTATAATTTATTTTTATTTTATTATAATGATGTGGGGTATGAGTTAGGACTAGGTACACAAGTAATGTATGTGCAGGTGAAGTTTGGGCCTCCAATTGGTCCTCACTTCTCCCGGTTTAGGACCAGGTACCCTTTGTATCGTTATGTGCCCCCCCAACATTACTTCTTCATAAGAATTATTTAAAATCAGAAGAGGAGATTGATTCCTTAAGCTATAAAAAGATTATAGATTTAAATCTTAGCCTCAGTATTCTTCTTAATGTGAAAATCCCAGAGCAGCGCTATCCATTAGGACTTTCTGCAAGGGCAGAAATACTTCTGTACTGTCCAGTATAACTGGACAACTAGTAGTGCTAGTTGGTAGCAACTAGTTACATGTGGCTACTGAGACTTAAGTGTGGCTAATGTGACTGGAACTTAATTTTTTACTTAATTTTTTTTTTGAGTTGGAGTCTCACTCTGTCTCCCAGGCTGGAGTGCGGTGGCATACTCACAGTCACTGCAGCCTTCCGCCTGAGCCTTCCAAGTAGCTGGAACCACAGGCATGTACTACCAAGCCCAGCTTATTTTTTATTTTTTATTTTTTTATAAGGCGAGATCTCACCATGTTGCCCAGGATGGTCTCAAACCCCTGGACTCAGGCAATCCTCTCGCCACAGCCTCCCAAAGTGCAGGGATTACAGGCTGAGCCACTGTACTCAGCCTAACTTTTAATGCATTTAAATTAAATAATCATAAGTGGCTAATAGCTACTTTAGTGAACAGCACAGATTTAGAGGCTTCACTTTGCAAACACAGGTACAAACATAAGACGCCCCTCTTGGCACCCCTGTTGAGGGTAATAGAAAATATTGCAGGACAAGATTTTAAAAAAGAGAGAGAGAAGAAATACAGGAAAGATGGAAATAGAAATATCACTTTCTGCAGATAATATAATAGTGTAAATAGAAAATGCAATATCAACCAAATGTATATCACTACTATAAAGTACAATGAAAAGTAGTGCTATTCCCAATACTGAAAACATAAAACAGCTGAGAATTTATATATCTAGATAAATATCTAGCAAAATAAAAATGATAAAATTATAATGGGAAAAATAAAGGAATACCTAAAACAACAAAGTTATATCCATTGCTCCTAATTTAGAAAATTTAGAGTAATATCGGTAACATTATTCCATAAAACAAAAAAACAGATTACCATAATAACAATTATATTCCTGCTAGAATGCTCTAGGATGTGATACATCACTGGCAAAATTAATAAGGAAAAATAAATACACAGTAATTCCTAAGAAGATTGGAGGAGGATGTAATAATCAAATTTTTAGACATTATAAAGTGATCTTCATCAAAACTGAATTTTGCTGGATCAAAGCCAGGACAAAGACTCTAATAAAACAGTGATTCCAGAGATGAATTTAAGCACTTGTAAGTCCTCAGGATACAGCAAACAAAACAAAACTAAGAATCACAATAATGGATGGGGGAATCACAATTTAATAAATGCTCATGGAACCACCTGATATCAATATGAAGAAAAGTATATTATATCCATAACTCACCAAATATGATAGTGCTTTCTAAATTGGCCAATGAACTAATTAAACACAGAAAGCATTAAAAAAGAAAAAAAAAGAGAGTGTATTTATCCCAGCTATAGCAGAGAGATAAATTCATGATTAAAAAACTAAATAGTATTTATTATAAGGTTGAGGTAAGTAGATTCAAATATTTTAAAGTCGATTTAAAGTCTCCATAATAAAAAGTAACAACAAACACAAAGGGTGCAAAAAACGTTGTAAGTTATGATAACTATAGCAGATAAATTTGCAATCCAAAATAGTAAGAAAATCTTATAGTGTGATATAAACATGTATTGTCATCAGGACCAAAATTCCATTTGACTAATGGCTAAAGAGCAAAAAGGGAAAAGACAGGAAAGAGAGGGACACTGGCAGGTGGCAGCCCTGTGCCAGGCACTTTATAGACAGATGCACAATACACACTGGAAAATGGACTTGATGAGCCATCACAGGGAAGGTGCTCAGTCTCACCAACAATTAAAGAAACATGCATCAAAATAACTGTTTACCTATTTAAACACAGTTGAGAGATATGATGGTAAAACAATACTGGGTAGAGCTGCTGGGAAACAGACTCACTCAACCATTGTGGGGGAGGCACTGTACATTATTCCATGTTTCTGTTGGCTGTCTGATAATATGGAACGAGAGCTGTAAAACCATCCTTATTTTCCGATCCTTAATTCCTCTTTGGGGACTATATTCCCTTCCCCCCCAAAAAACGCTCAAAAAAGAGATACACAAAAAGAAAAGTAACCAATGTGAACCAAGTTTCTAACAGCATATTATTAAAAGCTAAAATTGAATCAGTCTAAATGTTTAACCACAGGCGAACAGGTTAAGTAAATTTGATATAGCAGTTCAGTGGGATTCTGTGACATTATTAAAACTACAAGTGATCGTGTGAATTGATCTATGGATAGAAATGAAAATATGAAACAATTTTAAGCTAATAAAAAAAGAGCATAAGAACCCTAAATGCAAATATTTCAAACTATACATAGAAGACAGTGATTATGGATCAAAGCCCTTTCCTGGCTGGAATACCCTCCCAATGTGAGGAGAAGTCAGGTCAGAGTAGCAGCAGCTGGCTTAGACAGCCACCTGGAATGGCTGTGAATTTTACCAAGAGATTTTGAACTACTTAATCAAGAATGTTCCGGGACTAACCTGTTTCAATATTTCTAGTACTTTAGCTACAAAGGAACATAATCAGAAGCAGATTTGATCAGCTCCAATATTTGTTGACTGCATCCTTGTGGTTTTTCCTTTTATCATGTGGAAGAAGGAATGGAGTATACAAGGAATGGAGTTTACAAACTATATTTGCACAATTGCAGTTCAAGAATTTAAGCCTTTGTTTCCCACTGAAACACATAAATGAGTAGGAGCACTACAGCTAGAGCATTGCCAGTGAGAGCATGGTTTGTGAAAGCCCTTGCCAGCATCACCCTGGGCAATTGTGGTACCAACCAGGTGGAGAGTTGACGGGGCCCCTGCTGGATATCCATGTGATATCCACTTCAGCAATTGTGTTCTGCAATTACTTCAAAGGTGAGGGATTTTAAAAGACAGATTAAAGAAAAATATATTATCTTGCTGGGATTTTTCTGGAATTTAGACTCCCAGAGGAAGAATATAAGAAATGATGTTGAGGTCACCACCCTGAACTCTCTCTTCCTAGGAAAATGCATTCATTCTCATGGCTTAATGGCCACTACTCCCACCCCCAACCTCAAGTCTGGTCCCATGTCTTTACCTGGATATCCTAAGGATAGACTGTAAATACTTCAGATTTGGGCAGAGATGTTTATATTCCCTGTTGGGCACTATGCTTAGATGCCGTCATCTGTGCAACTCTTTGGAGCTGGGTCAGATCCTGAGTCATCCCTCTTGCCAGCCCACCCCCTTGCCCATCCCATGTCTAGCAATCCATAACGGCAAGCCCTGAGTCCATCAAGACATGATATGCAGTAAATTCATCATAGCACCAGCTTTCAGAACTCAGATTGAAAAAATACCAAAAAAGTCCTAAACAGGTCAATATAAACATATGGTTGACAGCTGCTTGGGTGATCACTAAAAGAGCAATCTAAGGCCTCTGGCACCTAACTCCTTCCATCGTTGCTGGGTGGTGTAATGTGAAGAGGACAGGGTCTGGGGCCCACTACCTGAGCCTGAATGTTGGTTATGCCACTAATTAGATAGTTTAGCTGTGTGACCAAGGGCAAATGGCTTCACTGGGCCTCGTTTTATCATCTTATCAATTGGGAATAATGATGGTTCTTGCTCCACAAGTGGTAAGATGATTTAAGTAATTTAAGATCTAGAAAGTGCTTGGAACAGTAGTTGGCATGTAGTAAGCATTCAATAAATGTTAACTATTATTATCATCCTCATCATCCACTAAGAATAAGTCTTGACCCTAGGGAGTCTGTCAAAACCCTCCTCACACTGATAAACGACTTTGGTAAAGTCTCAGGGTACAAAAATCAACATGCAAAAGACACTTGTATTTCTATGCATCAGCAACAAGCAGACAGAGAGCCAAATAAAAAGCACAATCTCATTCACAATAGCCACCAAAAAAAAAAAAGAGAAAGAAATACTTTGGCATCTACCTAACCAGAGAAGTAAAAGACCTTTACAATAAGAACTACAAAAGACTGCTTAAAGAGATCAAGAATGACACAAACAAATGGGAAAATCATTCCATGCTCATGGATCGGAAGAATCAATATTGTCAAGATGCCCATTCTACCCAAGGCAAGCTATGGATTCAATGCAATTCCCATCAGACTACCAACATCATCTTTCTCAGACCTGGAAACAACAATACAGAAATTCACATGGAAAAAGAGCAAAAACAGCCAAAACAATCCTCAGCAAAAGGAACAAAGTGGGAAGTATCACACTTCCAGACTTTAAACTTTATTACAAGACTACAGTAACAAAACCAGCCTGGTATTCGTACAAGAATAGGCACAAAGACCAATGAAACAGGACAGAGATTCCGGAAGCAAAAACATGGTCTCTCAACCAACTCATCTTAACAAAGTCACCAATAATAATCACTGGGGAAAAGAGGACATATTTAGCAAATGGTGCTGGGAAAACTGGCTGACCACATGCAGAAGAATGAAACTGGACCTCTGCCTATCACCGTATACAAAAATAAAATAGGTCAAAGACCTAAATGTAAAACCTCAAACTATAAGAATCCTAGGAGAAAAAATAGTTAACGCCCTTATGCATATCAGAGTAGGCAATGAATTCTTGACCAAGTCCCCAAAAGTGAATGCCATAAAAGCTAAGACAGACAAGTGGGACCTCATTGAACTGAAAAGCTTTTGAACAGCAAAAGAAACTATCAAGAGAGTAAAGAGGCCATTGCCTTGCTAGACTCTGGTGTGGCCATGTGCTCTTTGAGCTAAGGATGTTGCCATGTTTCCTGGCTTTTGCCCCCTCCCCCACCTTGGGGAGGTGACTCTTCTCTTTCTCTCTCTCTAATTTACTTTTAAATAAACTATATTTTCTAATCTAACTTCTGTGTAATTCTTTGCATCTTTCATGCGGCATCGGATCGTACCCCAGACGCCCACACCCCCAGCAGGCCTGACCTAACATTCTGGAGGCCCTGCTGGGACAGTGTGACCCTAACATTTTCTAGAGGTTCCACTGAGATCCCTCCTCCCCTTCTCACTTCCTAACTGGTGACCCTCTGTGGACTGTGTTGGAACCTCGTGGCAACTGACAGCTCTGGCTGAGGCTACACTTCAGTGTGCTCAAAGGTTCCAGGGAAAGATATTAGATCACTGTCACCCGACAGGGTGAGGGATTAAGGTTAAATTTTTACTTCCTTCTAGTCAAGATCTCTAAGTTTCCTCATGGACTGGGCTGGATCTCAGAGGGCAACTGAAGGTCTCTGCCTAGGGCTACTCCCTAGGGAAGCAAGAAGGTCCCCGAAGGAAAGTTTGGACCGCCAGCGCCCAAACGGGTAGGAGACGAAGTACTTGGTTTCTTTGCTATTTTCTTTTCTTGTTGGCAAAGCGACTCCACAAAGGACCTTGAAACTTCTACAGCTGCCCAGTACGCCTTTCTGCGCCTCTGAAGCTTGAAGAAAAGCCATGGGGACATCCACATCTGAACTCAGAAATTTACTGGTGCAAGAATGGAAACTGCCTGGTCTCCTGTAGTGTATGGCAAGCCCAATGGGACAAACCCCACCATGGCAGCAATCATGTGACTAACCCACCCATCTGCCTGCTGTCCATCACCTAATATCAGTACCTATGCTTATCTGCCCCTTCATGTAACATGGAGCAGACCACTACCTAATCACCTTAATAACCTTTCCCCATCAAAGGGAATGGTTAAAAGGACTCAACCACGAGCAGCCATTTGCCACTACCTTGCTAGGCTCTGGTGTGGCCATGTGCTCTTTGAGCTATGACTGTCGCCTTGCTTTCTGGCTTTAGCCCCTTCCCCCACCTTGAGGAGGTGAATCTTCTCTCTAATTTACTTTTAAATAAACTATATTTTCGAATCTAAAGAGAGAGACAGAGAGAGAGAGAAAAGAGACAACCCATGGAATGGGAAAAAAATATTTGCAAATTATGCATCTGATGAAAGCCTAACATACAGGATCTACAAGGAACTCAAATGAAAGGAAAGGAAAAAAAAAACCATTAAAAAGTGGGCAAAGGACATGAACAGACACTTCCCAAAAGACAACATACAAATAACCAACATACACATGAGAAAATGTTCAGTCTCACTAATCATTAGAGAAATGCAAATCAAAACTACACTAAGATACCACCTAACTCCGTTGAGGATGGATATCATTAAGTCAAAAAACAACAGATGCTGGCATGGGTGTGGAGAAAGGGGAATGCTTCTACACTGTTGGTGGGAGTACAAGCTATTCAACCTCTATGGAAAGCAGTGTGGGACTTCCTAAAAGAACTAAAAATTGACCTTCCATACAATCCAGCAATTCCTCTCCTGGGAATATATATGGAGGAACATAAGTTGTTCTACAAAAAAGACACCTGCACATGCATGTTTATTGCTGCTCTATTCACAATGGCAAAAACATTGAACCAACCCTACTGCCCATCAAAAGTGGACTGGGTAAAGAAAACATGGTACATATACATGATGGACTATTATGCAGCCATAAAGAACAACAAAATCATGGACTTTGCAGCAAAATGGATGGAGTTGGAGACCATCATACTAAGTGATCTATCACAGAAGAACAGAGAACTGAATACCACGTTCTCACTATTATTGGCTCTTGAACAATAATCACATTATCACAAGGGAGGGACTGGCAGTCGCTGGGCACTACTAGGGGACAGAGAGGGAAAAGAAGGTGCAGGGGAAGGAGAGGAGGAGGAGGGTGAGGGGTATGTGACAACACAAAGGGTACCTGGTCCACTACTGGGAGATTGAGGGCCAGTTAGAAGCCCAAACTTCACCTGTATGCAATCTATGCATGTAGTTAATCCTCACTTGTATTCCACACCTCTATAAAAAAATAAAAATTTTTTTTTAAAAAAGGATATGTCTTGGGCTCTGGATCTGAGCCCACAGGACAATCCTTACTTCAAGGAGCTTACAGAACTATACTCTTTATTATTAGGTGGAAACATTCTCAGTCCCATTAGGTTTAGATATTTTTTACATATCTGCTCCAATCTCTCAAGATATATTAACTTCATTATCTTTCTGCTCTAGATTTTTTCTCTATATTTAATACTTTGAATTCACTATCTACAATTCCAAGCAGAACAAAAGGTTTATCCAAGTTTCCTTATTCCTGTTTGGTACGCTTGGGAGACATCTCATTCACAAAGTTCCCATGCAAATTAAACACACGATAATTAGATTTGGTACTTTCCAAAAACCACATATCCACATTTTCTGCTGGAATTAGTGTCAGGAATTTTTAATGAGTCCATATTAGAAGGTGAGTCTTGTAGAATTAACCCTTTCTCTCCTAGAAATAAAGTCCTCATTCCTGCCTAGATCCATGAATGCCTGATTTCTTTAGTTTTCTTTATTGGCAGAAATTCAAAGACTTTAAGGGTCGCATTTTGTGAACCAGCTACCTATGCATTTGGAACATCTATTGAATAGTCTTTATAATTAGTGTAGTCAATTTGACATTTGCTAAAATAATATGCTTCTCCCCATAATGATAGACATTCTGAACAGCAGTATATATGAATCTTGAAGTGTTTCTGTCGGCATTTACCTAGGTATTTCCATCGCACCTTCAGCAACAACATAAGAATTCGGTTTGACATCAACCAAGGAAGAGCTAGACTCCACTCCTAAAATTACACTTAGGACAGGTGTGTCCTTGGATAAGTTTCTGCCCCTCTCTCAACCTCAGACCCCCCCCACATATAAAATGAAAGGCTGGCCAAGATCACCTCTAATAGAGTCCTTTCTAGCTCTAAAAGCAACGATGTCAGTGACTCCAAAATAGACAAGGAGAAGAAGAAGGCTCTTGGAGAAGACTCATTCTCCCCCGCATCCATCAGTTGGCTGCCTCAGAATGAGCCTAGGGGTCCAGTCTGTTTCTGTTTGCCCCCAAAGGTAAAATTGTTCCTCATCTCACTAGCTACATTGGGGTGGGCAGGTAACTCTGCCCTTGATAAACTAAATCCTGGTTTTTCCCTTTCTACAGTAACTATGAACACACATAACCTTGGGAAGGACACCTAGCCTGTTTTCCTGGTTTGATTTGTTTAGAAAAATTGATGAGCTCTGTGGATATCAGTTGAATTCATGGTAACAACCCTGTCTCCCACTCCAAAGGAAAAGCATGGTCTGTGGTCAGCAAGTAAGGCTGACAGGATTTGAAGAATTAGAAAAACAAACAAAAATCCTTGGCCCTCATTCTTTTCTTCTTCAGTCACCAATTCTGTCTAATCACTGATAATTAGAACCAAAGAGACCCTATGAAATTCTATTAGAAACATTGGCCACGTTGCTGACAGGGAGTGTTTTCTAACCCTGAGGATGGAAGCCTTGGGTGGCTTGTTTTATCTTCACACAATCCCATAGCCCCAGACCCAGATGATTAGACCAGATGGCCAAGCAATAAGTAGGCTTGCCTATGGCCTAACAAGAGGCCTGCTACTGAAAGATGAACTGGGCCAATCAGATAGTCTCTCCTAGGAGTCTAATCTGAAAAATATCAAGAGAATAAGGTGGCTGACATTGGGAGTTACTGCTGAAAAATCCTGAGGTCAATGCATACTAGGAGAGGGCTTGATGTACAAGCAATGTCCTAAGAGAGCAAAAATAGAGAAGAAAGAGAGGAAAGATCCTAAGTGGAAGCTGAAGAAGTCATCCAGCAGCAAGAGAATACAACAGAGTCACTTTAATGGCAGCACACCAGACTAAAAATCCAGAAACTTCTACCTGCTGAGGCCTCTCCTGCTGCCTGGGATTCTGGGCACCCTTTTGGCTTCTTCCTCCTTGAAGTTCATTTCTCATGTGGTGGCTGCTTGGCCTGTGGTCTGACTATTCCATTGTTTTTTTGTTTTGTTTTTTTTTTGAGTTGTTGTCAGTGTACATCTTTAAGACCCCAATTCCTCCAGATAACTTGAATAAGACCCTTTTCCTTTCTGAAACTAAGATCAACCATGAAGTTGTGAGGAACCACTGAGGCAGAGTCATTCACAGCAAAGCCAGGTTGCACCAGGCTTCTCGCTTCCCAGGACAGTGCTCTTTCCAGCTGAACTGCCTCCTGGCTCACTGACTTTTTCTTCAGGTAATACTGCTGCTGTTTTACATGTGCTTGCCTCAGACATGTAGACGTCCCCTGCCTTTCAGGGCTTTCAGCAGCAAGCGCGGCCGCGGGTTTTCCTACCAAGGTGAAGTTCTCTCCTTTTTTGAAATAAAAATTACAGAAACCGAAGGATGTTCCTGGGCTTCAGATATTTCCTCACAAGTTCTTTAGCACTTCTCCTCCTCCTGTTCCCTTGCCTACTCTGGCTGTGCTGGGTTCATTGTCACTGGAACCCCTTACAGGGTTGGCTGAAAGGGACTAAGAATTTAGCTCTGCAGTCACTTCCTTGGGTCTCTGAAAAGTCCTCCCTTTCTCTTAATTAGCAGCCCCAGCTTCCTCCTGTCATGGTTTTTCTCCCATATCATTGCAAGATCCACTTTATCCCAGCCAGTAGAACCTCCCTTTTCCTCAGCCAAGTTAATTTGTCAACTTTGCCACTTAAATTTCAACCGAATCATTCCTTCCCTAATGTGCACCACCCTTCTTCTCCCTCATTTTCCCATCTTCTCATTTTTTTATTATTTGGACTTTCTGGCTCTCAGCCCACTAGGACTTTCTTTGTCTGCCTCAAATAATGTCTGGAAGTACAGTATTCTTGGGCTAAATTCTGGTATTTTTCTCTCAATTTTGGGCTGGGATCCAATCTCAAATTGCCTTCCCTAAGTTAGACTTCCTTATCTTTTTAAGTACGTCTTTCTGAACTGTCCGACATCATGTAGAGTGGTAGCTTCTTTCTTCATGTCTTACTTTCCAAACAAAATGGGCGGAACTTATTTCTTCCCTCATCTTCTCTCAACTATAAATCACCTCAAATTAGCTCATTGGTTAAATATGACACCAAAAGCTAAGCAACAAAAGTTCAAAATAAATAAACGGGATGACATCAAAATTAAAAGTTTCTGTGCTTTTGAGGACCCAATTAACAAGGTGAAAAGGCAACCCATGGAATAGGAGAAATTATTTGTAAGTCATATATCCGGTAAGGGTTAATATCCACAACATATAAAGAACTCTTATAACTTAACAGCAAACAAACAAGCAAAAAGAAACCCTACCTAATTTTTAAAAGGGCAAATGACTTGAATAGACATTTTTCCAAAGAAGGTACACAAACAGTCAATAAGTACATGAAAAAAATTCTCAAGTCACAAATCATTAGGAAAATGCAAATAACAACCACAGTGAGATACCACCTCACACTCATTAGGATGGTTACTGTCAAAAAAAGAAAAAAAAAAGTATGGTAAGAATGTGAGAAACTGGAGCTTTTGTGCCTGTTTGGGAAATGTAAAATGGTGCAGCTGCTATGGAAAACAGTATGGTGGTTCCTCAAAACATTAAAAAAAGAATTACCCATATGATCCAACAATTCCACTTCTGGATATACTCAAAAGAATTGAATGCAGAGATGCAAACAGATATTTGTATGCCCGTGATCATAGGTGCATTCTTCACAATAGCCAAAAGGTGTAAGCAACCAACCCCAGTGCCCATCAACGGATAAATGATGAAACAAAATGTGGTATACACGTTCAATGGAATATTATTGCGTCTTAAAAAGAAGGAAAATTCTGACAATACTACAAGATGAGTATACCTTGTGGACATTATTCTAAGTGAAACAGTCACAAAAAGACAAATATTGTATGATACCTAGAGTACTCAGAATCACAGAGGAAGAAAGCAGGATGCCGGGTGCCAGGGGCTGGGGAACAAGGGGAATGCGGAGTTGTTTAATGGATACAGCGTTTCAGTTGTACAAGATGAAAAGGGTTTGGGGAGGTTAGTTGCAAACCAATGTGAATGCACTTTATACTACTGATCCGTATACTTCAAAATGGTTAAAATGGCAAATTTAAGTTATACGTATTTTACCACAATTTTAAAAAAAGATGGCTAGAAAGATTTAAAATTAGGAAAAAAGAACTCCTTGGTCATAGTCTATTACTTCACAAATTCAATCACTGAACAACTTGGGCAAGTTATACATTCTCTCCATGGTTCTGTTTCCTCATCTGTAAATGGATTAGTTAGTACCTACCTCATAAGCCACCATGAGGAGTAAATTACTATACTACATGTAAAGTGTTTATAAGAGTGAGGCACAAAATATTGTCCAATACAAGTTAGTGATCACAGCAAAAATGACTGTTATGAGGTACAAGGCACTATTTGAAGCACTTCTCTGTTATGACATTTCGTCTTCAACCTCCCACCTCCACTCTCAAGAAAGCTGAATTACACAGATGAAGAGATGGAGGCTCAGAGGCATTCACTGTTTGGCCTGGGTTACCAAGCCAGCGGGGAACAGGAAAAACAATGGAATTTGGCTCCAGTGAGGTGCAGTTGCCTGGTAGGGAAGCAAGCAGTCATTACGCCGGCCCTGGATCAAGTCAGACTGGGTCTTCTGTCCCCTCCGTGAACTGGGGGCGGGGGAGGCTGGGAAGCTCGGCTCTGCTCCAGACCAACAACCCACCCGCTGAAGAATCTCAACTGTCTTCATCCTCCTCCCACACCCATCCTGCCCCAGGGATGAGACCAGCTGGATCCAACAAAGAGAACACAAGCCCAAAGCGGGAAGCTGGATCCGGAGGTCACCACGGCCTCCAAGCAGATGAAAGGACAAGACCCAACGAGGAGGTCACAGAGGCCCTTGGGCAGGGCCTCCCAGATACCATCACCCAGCCCAAACTAAGAGAACGAAACTCGTGACACCCTGCCAGGGCCTGGGAGTGTGTGTCATGGAGAACAAAGCCCAGGTAGGTGCTCTGGGCTGCTGCTGATTTCCTCAGATCATCTCTGAGAATGCAGCAATAATTTGGTTCCTGATTCTCATCAGGTTCCAGAGGGGGTGCCAGCAGGAACCTTCTAATAACTTGCAATTTCAGTGTTTTGGTTTTCTTTCAAATAAATGACTTCTCTTTTCCACCCTGCTCCAAGTCTTTTAAAATACCGAAGCTGGCCTTAGATGGACTAGGGTCACTTCCCTTCAGACCCCAGTAGCGGTAGGGCCTAATAGAAGGAAAGGATACCTTGACAAGGTATGCCCAGTCAGAGGTGCCCACCCCTCAGGAGCTGCCCAGCTACAAGGGGACAACTCAGGCCATAAGCAAAAAGGAAGGCTTGGCACCAGGTGGCCTGGGGACAAGAGATCCAAAAAACAAGATTTTGACATTGAAGGAGGTTTTTTCCCTTCCCAATGGTGGGAGAGACTCTGTAAATATAAGCTTAACTTGGGCCCTTCCAGGTGGAAAAAAGCTTAAACAAATTTCTCTCAGAGTGAAAAGTCCTCCTCTTCTACTGAATTTTTTTTATAGTAGGCATATAACATATAACATTAGAAAATGCAAACCCAGAAATTTAAAATCACTCCAAATCCTACCTTCCAGATTTAATCGCTGTTAACACTTTAGGTATACATTTCCAGACTTCACGCAATTCAAGTGTAAGCATATATATTTTTACATATATATACACTTATAAATTTATATAAATACTCTTTGGGAAAAGTTTTCTTAATATACTTTGATTTTCATTCCACAATAATAATAAAGAACTGCATCCAACTGGGCTCAGTGGCTCAGCCTGTAATTCCAGCACTTTGGGAGGCCGAGGCAAGTGGATTGCCTGAACCTGTAAGTCTGAGACCAGCCCGGACAACTTGACAACTCGTCTCTACAAGACATTAAAAAAAAAAAAATGAGCTGGGCATGGTAGCGCACACCTATAGTTCTGGCTACTTGGAAGGCTGAGGTGTAAGGATTGCTGGAATCCAGCAGGTCGACGTTGGGGTAGCCGTGAGTATGCCACTGCACTCCAGCCTGGGCGACAGAGTGAGACTCCAACTCAAAAAAAAAAGAAAAAAAAAAACTGCATTGTATTTTTATGTTATATTATTTTATTATGATATATCATAACTTATTTATCCAATCGTTTCTTATTAGACTTATAGTTTATTTCAAGTTTTTCACAAGAATGAATACAGGGTTTACATTTTTGTCCTTTCTTAAGAACAAAGGAGTTAAGAATAAACTCCTAAAGGTAGACTTGCTGGATCAAATTGTTTTTGTAATATACATCAATCTCCCTAATCAGTCTATTTCATGAATATACAAGTTTCCTTAAAGTGACAGACCTTGGTATTGTGCTTATAATCTGAACCAGTTCTTGGCTTTCTCAAACACAGTTCTCCATTAAAAGTAGTTCCAAAATAAAACTCCTTAAAGCCCTTGTCTGTGAGCTCAAAAATGACTCAGTGGCATTTAAAAGATACACAATTTTATTTTCACTTTAGTAATTCACTCAACACAGACCCACATGACAGATGTACCAGGATACTCACCACGCAAAATACATTTGTGCAAAATTAGACTTAACTACCCACCTTCTGATTGTCCCTCAACCTCTAACCTTCCATCTCTCTGCCTGCCCACCCTCCCTTTTCCCCTCCTTCTCTTTCTTCCTCCCTTCCTCCCTCCCTTGTTTGCTTCCTTCCTTCCATCTTTCCTCTCTCCTTTTCTTTTTAAAATTGCTCTTTCTTTCTTCTCTATTCCCTTCCTTCTCTTTCTCTCCTTCTTTCCTTTTCTCCCTTCTTCCTGAAGCAGTAGGGACCCCCTCATCTGGGCAGACAGTGCTGGAGTCGGATGAAGGTTTCCACTGCACAGAGAGCTGTCTGTGAAATCTTCAGTTTTTGGTATTCATTATTTAAGTTCTGTGGAAATGGGTTTGCTTTGAAGTCTACTGACTCATCCTCCTCTTTAACTTCTTATTTCCTGTAAATGATCCATTAGTTTTTGGCAAGATTCATGTCACACAGCATTTCCATCAGAGAGGCTGTTCTCTAGCTCTTGACAGTTTGAACACTGCCTCTTGCAGTGGAACTGGATGCAAGATGGGCACGTGTAGACTCTGCTTTCTCAAAAGTTGCCTCGATGAGCCCAATGCTGTCTCGAATTAATAATGTGAAACACATGCTCCATCTGCCTGTTAAAGGGTGACAAAGTCATTTATGTTCATAATGGTCAAAATTATTCTACAGATGAAAATTTTTCTAAAGCTAGTCACACAGGCTAGTCAATCCATTTCACCAAGGGGGAAAAGTCCCCCCTCAGTCTTTCCACTTTCCGTCTCTTTGCCAAAACAGCCAGTTCATCATGGCATCACGATGTGGAAGGGAAAACAAATGGAGGCTATAAACAGTTCTCCTAAGTTTTCAAACTTTCTGCCCCTAATAAAGCAGGCACAGATTAGCGCCAACAGCTAAGTGGTAAAGGCGTTGGGCCTTTTCTCAAAGATCCAGGGGGCGATGCAGGACTTTGTGGGTTTCAGAGACCAAAAGAATCAATAACAAGGCTTCGTCTTTAAGAAAAACATAAAATTGGGCCAAAAAAGACTATTATCAGCAAAACACAAAATCTCTCTTTTTTATTCCTGGCTGATAGAAACAGAAAGATATCCCTTTATAGCAGAGCAAATAAAATTTGAATTACTGACTGTTCATGTTAATGCTGAATTTTACTACCACCATATTTCAAAATGAAATTATTCTAACATCCATGCCTCAAATTAAGATCTGCGATAATATATGCTGCAGTCCAGAAAACATCTCAGGTTCAGATGATGTAAAGGCTGATTCCCCCTGAGAGTAAACACTGGTCATTGTTTCTCATCGGCTAAAGCTCTCCTGGTCTCTCTAAATAAATCTAAGTATTGATGACATCAGGGAGTACTGCCTGGTTATCAAAGCACATCTGGGTGCAGGGGTGGGGAGGGCAAGGCAATGCCACTTCATAGTCAAAGTGACTGGTATGTCTTAAATGCAGGGCTGTCAAAATATAGCTTTCTCCGCTGATGTACAAAAATGAAAGACCTATGAGAAAGTTTAGCATATAGCACACAAAACTTAATTTTTCTCCTCACTCTGCCATGCCAGAATCCTAGTTTCAAGTCTCTCATTCCATCTTTGCTCCCATGAGCCTGATAATGTCTTTTGGGGTATTCACAGATTTCCAGTTCCTAAACGCCCATTACAGCCTGCAACTGACTTGTCCAAAGTAGATTCTCACCCAACATTGCCCTTTCTGTCCGTCATCAACGTGTCACTTCATCAAGGTGCTGGCATTGGGTGGTGGGTTGGGGCAGGAAGCTGGGGGTTAAGCCAGCCTGCCAGTGTCCAGGTTGGTTCCTGCCAGCCAACACTATGCATCCGCCCTTACATTCTGCAAAGAACACTGTCCTTAAGTCTGTGATAGGATTCCTCCTTTGCGAGGGAAGATATCTTCACCTCCCAAAAACCTTCATGTCCAAAGCCTTGCCAACTTCACCAGACCCACTAATTAGATGTTAGTTAACATCGACCCAGGGCTGGCCACAACCCACAGGACTCCCGGCCTACCCCTACAGATGGCTACATGGCAAACGGCATAAGAATTGAATTGAATTCTGTTTTAAATTACTTTTCACAATTATTTTCACTTCTTATAGAAACAAGATCAAATGTTTGTAAGGACTCGTTTGAATACATTTTCACTTTCCAAGCAAACTCAGAGACAAAAAAAAAAAAAAAAAAAAGAAATTTTCGACAGCCACGAGACAAGAATGTCCTTCCTCCCCCGCCAAATCAGAGCATAAAGAACATAATGCAATAAAAACATCTCCAAGTGCTTTCTGATACATTCTCTCATTTACTCTTACGATTCCTTAATGTTCACCTTTTAATTGCAGTTTTAGAGCCTGAAAATCCTCCAGCAGTGCTAAAAGAGCAAAGCCTTTGAACATTATTTAATACTGACTTTAAGCAAAGGAAAAAAAAAAAGCATTTTGGGCCTCTAAAACAAAAATTTCACATTTAAGCCACTCGGATGCCTCAGAGTCTTCGTGAAACACAGCAAACTAAGTCTGCTGAATCTATAATTAGCAAAGTGGGCTGTTGTAAAATGTTACTCCTAACTGGCATCTCTGGCTCCTTCTGTTTTAATTTAAAAACTGGAGTGTAATTATCTCTTATTTACAAGAGTCACAAACACTGCCGAAGGGAAAATAAACCACTTCTTTTGGGATGAAGTTGCTGACAAAGGTTTGACAAAGAAAAATAATTAATAGCTCTGTGCTAGCACGAGCTGAGTCCCGGGGCTCGGCAAAATGAACTTGGGGACGTCCCACACACGGCTGTCATGTGGCTTTGGGATCCCCAGGGGATCACAGGTCCTGAGTCTTGGTGGCTTCAAGAAAGACTTAGGCTATGGCATGGAACAGAAGTCCAAGAGGATTTTAAACATTCTCCTTCAGTTGCTGTTTTGTGCAGAAATTACTTTGTTCTCTGGTTACAAACTTTCTCCTGTTTGAGAAAGCTGTCGATGGGCGATTAATGTCTTTCAGCCGGGGACACAAATGTTCTCCAAGTTTGGTTCTGGGCTCTACCATTTAGAATTCTCATCCTGAGAAACAGTGGCAAGAGAGCCCTGAGGATAGGAAGCCACCTGTGCCAGCTTCCTGGAGCCTGCCTGGTGGGCACCTCACCTGACCACATTCGTACCCAAGGGTTAAAGTAGAGGAAAGGTGCACCCTTAAAAGAGTCTACCTCTTAAAATGTGCAGTTCAGAGGTTCCATCTTAACTGTTAAAGTCAACTACAAAAGACTTTTGAATACAAACCGTATTAAATTCTAGCAGAATACCCTCTCTGTACTTTCATTTGTCTATTATGAATGCCAGGAAGTTCATAGCCCCAGAACAGTCAGATGTTATCATTCTTTTCATCTTTATTGTTAACGATGGATGTACTTGTAATGCCTATACATTTCTGCCTCGTGTGATAATCCCTACCTTTCCCCTGGGCACAGTCCTATTTTATGACTGGCAACTATTTTATATCCTTTTTTTTTTTTTTTGAGTTTGGAGTCTCACTCGGTCGCCCAGACTGGAGTGCAGTGGCTGCTCCCGGCCACCACAGCCTCACCTGCTGGGCTCCGGCGATCCTTCTGCCTCAGCCTTTCCAAGTAGCCGGAATTACAGGCATGCGCTACCACGCCCGGCTGATTTTTTGATTTATTGTAGAGACGAGGTCTCGCTGCCCAGGCAGGTCTTGAACCCGTGGGCTCAGGCCATCCACTTACCTCAGCCGCCCAAAGGCGCGGGATTACAGGTTGAGCCACCAAATCCAGCTATTTTATATCCTTTTGAGGTGTGTTTGGGTGATTGGAAAGTGATCAGGTCTTGAAGCCAGACAGATGGATTTCTAGCCTTGAAAAATAAATCACTTAGAGTTCCTGAGCCTCAGTCTCCTAATTTATGAAATGAAGATAATATCTTTGTAGCAGAATGGGCAGGGATTATGCTGGTTTAATTCTCCTTCCATGCCTGGCTCATACAGACACCTTCATCCCAATGCCTGGCACAGAGTAGATAAATAAGAGCTGTCGTTATTATTACTGTTAATAATATCACCAATACACACAAAATAATAGATACTATTGACCCTGGAGGGCAATTTCTAATTCAAGCTCCATATTTCAAATTAACCCAGCTATTTTTTTTGTCTCCTTATAGAATTCAAAAAAAGCCCTGAAATGTTGGTGCCAACTTCTCAGTGAATGTTCTGGCTTTAGGAATATCCCATTAAGAGTTTCTGATTCAAGAAGAACTATTAACACGGAAGAGGAAAGGGAAATTAGTAAGTCCGAATGAAGGAAAGGTCTGCTCGCGCATATAACGAGATCATTTGCTCCTGCAAATATTATTTCTTGGCTCTCAGTATCTTTTGTCCTTTTCTCTGTAGGCTGAGACCTCTGGAGTAAAGGACAGTCAGGGGCCCCACACACACGTTTGCAGAACAGGCTGGTACATCCTGTCCTTGCTACAGAGGCTGGCACAGCAGTAGCAAAACAGATCTCTTTTGACACACTTTGAGGATTCTGCAGGACCAAGGAAGGCTTGCAGCTGAAGCCACCACTGAGCTGTCCTCTGGGGCTGGGCTGGTAAGCTGCTTCCTGGAGCCCCCTGGTGGCCCTTTCCACATTCGCACCACATTCTCACATCCTTTGGGGCAGGGAAAAAACGGCCTTAAAAGATTCACCCAAGGGTTAATCCATCATCCCCCAGGGTATCCCATTTTCTTAGGACAACGGCAACGTGCTCTGTGTTAAGGCTGATACTGAAATGGCACTTTTCTCTAATGTCAGAATCATTCATCCAGCATCACTTGGGCACCTACTGTGTTCACATTGGGCAAGAGGAATATGACTCCATTCCTATTCTCAAGAAGCTTCCAGTGTAGAGGAACAGCCAGACATGAGATCTGAGAAGGACAAAACAAAGAGATGAGCCAAGGAAACCCTGGGGACAGTGCCAGTCTCCCCAGGGGAAGAGGGAAAGTCATCGGGGAGGAGGTAAAGTTAAACTGGATCTTAGCGTCTTTTCTTACAGACTAGAAATTAGGCAGGCAGAGAAAGGAGGGAAGGCATTCCAGGGAGAAGAGTCAACATCCTCCAAACACAGACCTATTAGGGGAATGTTGAGGAGAGCTGGGGGTGCCTGTAGCAGGGAGGCGTGAGGGAGGCTGGTGACGTGCGCAGGGGCTGCACCGAGAAGAACCTTGTAAGGAGCATGGTGGACTTGATCTTCTCCATCGGTGATGTTTCAAACCATGTTTTTAGGCGTCTGATCAAATTAGAACATTTGATTCTAATTTCATAGATGCTGAGACTGCGAGAAAATTGTAGTAACCATTCATAATCCACTAATTTCAAATTTCTGTGTCCTATTCTGGTCTATCCATGAGAAGAACATCAGACAAATTCCAATACACGGGCATCCCACAAAACACCTGACCAGTATTCCCGAAAATGTCAAGGTCATCAAAAACAAGGAAAGTCTGAAACGCTATCAGAGCCAAGAGGAACCTAGAGATTTGTCAACTTGTAATTTGGTCCACTGATGGAATCTTAGAACAGAAAAAGGAACTTAACAGGTAAAAAAATAAGGAAATCTGAATAAAGCGTGAATTTTAGTTAATGATTATGTATCACATCAGCACATTAATTGTAATAAGTGTACCATACCAATGTATGATATTAATAACAGGGGAAATGGGGTACAGGGACACTCCCTGTACTACCCCTCAATTTTTCTGCAACTCTAAAACTGTCCTAAAAAGTAAAACCTGTTTTTAAAAAAGTCTTTTTTCATCCAAACAGCCCAATTATTGTCACTGATCGCTTTAAAATTAAATGTTGTAAATTAGAACTCAGAAAATTAATTAATACTCTGGTAACATTCACCAACATTTATTGAGTAGCTATGCCATGCCAGGCACTCTGCTAAATACTTTACATGCCTTATCATATTGGATCTCTACAACAGCCCCATGAACTAGGAGCTGTCAGTATCATCCTCCCATTTCACAGAGAGGAAAGTGAGGCGCGGAGAGGTGAGATAGCATGCCTGAGGTCATATAAATGAGTGGCAGAGCCTGCCTGCGGACCCAGGTCTGTCTGATGCCAGAGTCCAGATGCTTAGTGACGACTGTTCCATGTGATACTTCATTGAAAAAGAAATACTGATATTATTTTTTTCTTTTTAATGTTTGAAGCCACAGCCCTAGATGGGGTACGTGGGAGGAAGAGTTATTGTTAGGGTTAGGGTTCAGGTTAGTCCTCAGTAGTTTTCCAGTGGAGGAGGAACCAGGCCAGGGTTGGGCTTCGCAGTGAACATCAGCTGCAGTGTGAACCATGGGCTGGCGCAGGCACTGGGCCCCTGCTGCTGAGATTTTCTAGCAATGTCTCCAAAAGGAGGAGGAGAAGCAACCAGAGAATGAACTTCCCTAAAAGGATAAAGCAAAAGCCCTTGCGTAGCAACCCTTCGGATCCAACCCCCAACCAATCAACCCACAGGCATTGCTGAGCCCCTAAATGTGTGCCTGGCATGGGCCGGCCTCCGCAGACAGGACCCGACAGTCAGTAAAGGGAAAATAACCACAGCCCAAGAGATGGGGCAGCTGGCCCAGAGTCCCTGCCGGGAGGAGGGCAGAACTCAGAGGGATGCTTCCTGTGGTCTGGGGTCTGGGGTAAGCG
>NW_007113343.1:1485320-1488787 GCF_000164805.1 Carlito syrichta | reverse complement strand
GGGGGGGGGGGGGGGGGGGGGGAGTAGTGCTCCATGGAAGAGGTCAGTGGGCTGAGCCCTGAAGACTGGGAAAGGGCAGATGGGGGACTTTGAGCAGAGCCCAGGTCAGTGCAAGGACACCCGACTCCTACCCGGCAGTCCTGGTGCCTGGGTCACCCAGCTCCAAGGGGACTAGAGCTGAGAGCCTAATCCCTTACCTACCACAAGCTCTGTCACTTCTTCTGCCCTTCGGGGTCAATTAAAGGCATAACTTGTTTCACCAGTGTACTCGAGAGGCTACTATGTGCCACCACAAAGCATGTTACAGAAAACATCAGCAAGTCCCCTATGCAGTCAACTCCCCAAAGACAAAGATGCTCTGACATAATCTAGCATGTAGTAGGCACCAATCAATAGATGGCAAACTCAAAAGAGACTTAAAAATTCATGGGTCATAAGTCATACTGGAGTGTACTAAACTGGAGTTTAGCAGGTCTGGCGCAGAAACCTAGTATTCATTTCCAATTGCTGCTCTAACAAATTACCACATGCTCAGTAGCTTAAAACAACACAAATTTATTATTTCACAATTCTGGAGGTCAGAAGTCGGGCTAAAATCAATATGTTGGCAGAGCTGCATTTCCTTCTGGAGGCTCTAGGGGAGAATCCATTTCCTGATCTTTCCCAGCTTCTGGTGCCCTCCCATGTTTTTTGGTTTGTGGCCTCTTATTCCACCTTCAAAGCCAGTTCCAGGGATTAGGACAGGGATATTTTGAGGGTGCCACTATTCAGGCATAAACCTCAACTTCTAAGGTCAAACTATAAGAAATAACCCTAGATCCAACCATGCTGCCCATCAAAACTGGACTGGATAAAAAATAAGTGGTAAGCCGGGCTCAGTGGCTCAGCCTGTAATCCTGAGCCTTTGGGAGGCTGAGGTGAGTGGACTGCCTGAGCCCGCGGGTTCGAGACCTGCCTGGGCAGCGAGACCTCATCTCTACAATAAATAAAAAAAATCAGCCGGGCGTGGTAACGCATGCCTGTAATTCCGGCTACTTTGGAAGGCTGAGGCGGAAGGATCGCCGGAGCCCAGCAGGTTGAGGCTGAGGTGGCCGGGAGCGGCCACTCCACTCCAGTCTGGGCGACAGAGTGAGACACCAACTCAAAAATAAATAAATAAATAAATAAGTGGTACATATTCACAATGGAATATTATGCAGCCATAAAGAAGGACAAAAATATGGACTTTGCAGCAACTTGGATGGATTTAGAGTTTATAATACTCAATGATCTATCACAGAAACAAAGAGCTGAATACCACATGTTTTCACTCATAAGTAGATGTGAACATTTACCGTAATACTATAAGAAAGGAATTGGTAGTAGCCAGAAACTGCTTGGTGGGGGAGGCATACAACATCAATAAGGATACCTGATCTCACACCAGGTGAAGTGGGGATGAAAGGGAGGCCCCCAACTTTACCTATATAATGACCACTTGTATACCTAATCCTGAATTGTACCCCACATCTTAAAAAAAAAAAAAAGATAACCATTCTGTCTCCAAAACGTGAAAACAATAATTACCTCTTATCAAGCACCTACTGTGTACCAGGCACACCACTACACACATTATATACATTATCTAATTGTATCTGATGTTCAAGGAGGCAGGCACTGTTCATAAACCAGATCTCACCACTCACCTGCTAAAATCCTCTAGTGGCTTTCCATATGTCCTTGGGGAAAATCCACAGACTTCTGATGGCCCTGTGATGGGGGAATCTAACTCGGTCCAACTTTGAGCCCCATCTCCACCTCCCCCTAGACGACCAGGTTTCCTTGATTTCCCATGGCTGCACCTGCTGACCCCTCTTTCTGGCACATTTGTCCCCTACATCTTCACATAGCTGGTCCCACCTCGTTATTCAGCTCTTACCTCAAATGCTCCATCTTCAGGGAGGTCTTCCTTAGTATCTCATCTAAAGTGACCACTCCCCTTCCCACCAAGCCACCACTATCTAAAATCCTCATTATACGTTTGTTTTATTATATTGCCTATCTGGTTCATGAGGCCAGAGGACCTGTCTATCCTATACTCTGTTGTATCCCCAACTTCTAAAATAGGGCTTAGCACCTAATAGGCACTCAATAAGTGAGCAGATCTGAGTTGTGTAAATGAGGAAACTGCGTGATATGGCCAAGTTTACAGAACAAGTCAGCTGGGATTTCAACACAGGACGTCTTCTCCACCCCAGCCTTCCAAGGAACCACCCCCGACCTCTTCATCAGAGGCTGTGGCTGGGAGGCACAAGATGAAAACAGTGGGTTCAGCTCTCAAGCAACCCCCTGCTCCATGGAATGCAGTTAAACAGTGACAGAGCCCCTGAGAGGCCACTATGTCCCAACCAACCAGTCAGATCTTGAAATATAGCTGCATGCTCAGCCGCGAAGGCTATGAGAACAGGAGAGGATGTGGTCATTGCACACCAGGAATGCATAATCAAGTTGGGGAAACCAGCCCCAAACATGGAACCATCAGTGGCTCTGATCAGCAGTACCAGGAGGCGTATGAGCCAGGGTTCACTGCTGTGACAGGAAGGGATGCAGGGCCAGACATGGGGGAGACAATGGGGTTGCAGTTGCTAAGTTTAATAAGTAGGGCCAGGCCAGGGGGAGGGGTGTGGTGACAACAGGGAAATACCCAGGCAAAGGTGTAAACCCTAGAATTGGCAGGACGGTGTAAAAGACAATCAGCAGAAATCGCATATTAGGAAGCAGAGAAAACAAAGTCAATTTAGAGCCAGACTCTGGAGGTCTTAAAAGCAAGACTAACGAATTTATACTTTGGGAACCAATTCCTACTCAGAACCCTAAAGGCCAATACCTTGAGAAATAAGATAGATAAGTGGAACCTCATCAAACTAATAAGCTTCTACAAAGCAAAAGAAACCATCAAGAGAGCAGGGAGACAGCCCACAGAATGGGAAAAAATACTTACCAATTGTATATCTGACAAAAGCCTAATATCTAGGATCTACAAGGAATTCAAACGTACCAAAGGGAAAAAAACAAACAGCCCCTTTAAAAAGTGGGCAAAAGATATGAATAGACACTTCTCAAAAGAAGATATATGGGCAGCCAACAGACACATGAAAAAGTGCTCAGCCTCACTCATCATCAGAGAAATGCAAGTCAAAACCACATTGAGATACCACCTAACCCCTGTAAGAATGGCCATCATTAATAAGACAAACAACAACAGATGCTGGCGAGGATGTGGAGGAAAAGGAACGTTTCTACACTGCTGGTGGAAATGCAAACTAGTGCAACCTCTCTGGAATACAGTCTGGAAATTTCTGAAAGAACTAGAAATTGACCTTCCATATGACCCAGCAATTCCCTTATCGGGAGGAACTCAAATTATCCTACAAAGAAGATACCTGCACACGTATGTTTGTTGCAGCTCTATTCACAATAGCAAAAAC
>NW_007113343.1:1449854-1485003 GCF_000164805.1 Carlito syrichta | reverse complement strand
GCAGTAATGGGAAACTGTTGGGGGGGTGGGATTGGCAGTTGAGGGAAACTGCTAGGGGAGGGAGGGGCATACCTGATTAACAGGGGTACCTGCATGATCAATGTTTGTATACCAAACCCTGAATTGTACCCCACATCTTTATAATAAAAATTAAAAAAAAAAAGAATTTATACTTTATCTTGAAAAGGATGGGGCGTTATTGCAGGTTCTTGAGAGGGAGAGAAGCCTGCATTTTAGGA
Organism: Carlito syrichta; assembly: GCF_000164805.1. Classification (NCBI taxonomy): domain Eukaryota; kingdom Metazoa; phylum Chordata; class Mammalia; order Primates; family Tarsiidae; genus Carlito; species Carlito syrichta. The sequence continues at coordinate 1,484,764 of NW_007113343.1, read as the reverse complement.
AGACTTACATTAGTAGTGGAAGGCAGTATGGATTAGATGGCAAGGAGACCTGTTCCTTACCAGGTCCAGCAGGTGCCCAAAAGCCCCCACTCACAAAACACTTCTGCATCTCAAAGCCATCTGTTATGGCTGTTTCCATGGGTTAAGCATTGCCCTCAAGTCCTTCAAAAGGGCTAAGCAATACACACCCTGAGGGTGATGCAGGGAGAACCTAATACTTCCAGGCCTTGAGTGCATGGAACTGCTTTTATTTGAGCAGCTGGGGACATTTAGGAGGGTGTGACAAGAGACCCAGCAGAGAAAAAACTAGGAACTGTGGCATGTAACTGGAGCCTCCGCAATCCTCTCTTCTCCCATACACTCCTAGTCAATATTTACAGTTTCCTCATTTCAGAGCACACCTTGAAAAGCTGGCTACAAAGAAGTGTTAATATACCAGGCATGTTTTAAATGAAACATTTAAAAATATTCCTCCATTGTTTACCTCCTCTATGTTTCAACTCCAAAGAATAACAATCTATATTCTATGGCCTTTCCCTGGCATCAGTTCTACCTAAGATGCCTGTGGTACACAAAATTATATTTATACACGATTCTTTCTGAAGTCGTGCGAGGTAGGACCAAAGCTCCAGAAATAAGCCTTAAAAAAGAAAAAAAAAAAAAGATGGTTCCAGCCTTCCATGGAATTGATATTTCCATATTCTAGTAATCAGATATGCACGTGTTAAGCATAAAAATTTTCAATCTGCTTTGTTGTCTTTTGTGGGGAACTTAAAAAGATGTCATCCCATTTTTCTATGGGGACAGCAACAACAGCCCTGGAATGCTGTTATTTTAATGTGTGACTGAAGATACCACATTATGGATTTCAGAGACCGAAATCCCAACCCAGCTAACCATACTGAAGAACTATCCAAAAATTTCCTGCAGGGCCTCTGAAGAACCAAATATGGCATATCAGTCATGAGCCAGAAACAATCAAGAGAATACTAGAAAAATGGCACAATTCATATGTTGAAATCCTAACCCCCAAGGACAGGGTACTTGGGAGTAATTAGATCACAGAGGTGGAGCCCTTGTGAATAAGATCAGTGCACTTATGAAATAGGCTTGAGAGAGACTCCTTCCACTGTGTGAGGATACAGCTAGAAGGCATCATCTATGAGAAAACAGGCTCTCACCAGACACCAAATCTGCCACTGTCTTGATCTTGAACTTCCCAATTTCAAAAGAAAATTCTATTGCTTACAAGCCGCTCAGTCTATAGTATTTTTGTTATAGCAACCCGAACAGACTAAGACACAGGAGAAAGAAGGAGAGAGTAGAAAAAGAGTGAAAGACCCACCAGGCCTACCGCCCATGTTCCCAGCCCCACCACCCTAAAGGTGCCTGGATCATGGGTCAGGTTAAGCTACAAGGACAAGAGCACGAAACTGAATGGAAAACTGAGGTTTTGATTTCGGACTAGATTAGACCTTCATACCCATAAGTGAGTCGTAATTACCTAAACCAGACTGTCCTCATGTCTGGAAGAGACTGGAAAGTTATGCAATCTGCCTGAGATGTTACAGAAATGTTTTGAGGTGATGCTTGGGGGAGAAAAAACAAAACTAAAAAACTAAAGCCTTTTTCTGACTGAACTATAAAAGTCAGCCTATTCAACAAATTTATTATCAAGTCAAAAGAACAACAGAACATCATTTTTTAGCCAGCAAACTAACAAAGATGAAAACAAAATAACGCCCAGTTTTTGTTGTTGTTTGGGACAGAATCTCACTCCACTGCCCAGGCTGGAGTGCGGTGACAGAATCCTGGTTCACTGTAGCCTTAACCTCCGGGGCTTAAGTGAGCCTTTTGCTTCAGCCTCCCAAGTAGCTGGGACTATAGGTGCATGCCATTATGCCTGGCTAATTGTTGTATTTCTTGTAGAGACAAGGTCTCACTATGTTGGCCTCAAGAGATTCTCCTGTCTCAGCCTCTCCAAGTGCTGGGTTTATAGGCTTGAGCCATTGCGCCCAGCCTATAATGCTCAGTTTTAATGAGAATGCAGTGAAATAAGTATCTACAGATACTTTCAGGAGGACTATAAATTGGTAAAAATGTTCTTGGGCCTCTCCAACTTCAATATGCATATAAGTGACATGTGGATCTTGTTAAAATGCAGACTTTGATTCAGTAGGTCTAGGGTGAGACCCAGGATCTGCATTTCTCCCCCAGGCTACCAGGTGCTATTGATGGTGTTAGTCTAATGATCACCCTTTTAGAAGCAACATCCCAGAGAAAATTTAGCAACGAGCATCAAAATCTTAAAATCTTCATACATTTTCACCCAGTAGTTCCATGCTAATGAATATATTCTAGGGACCAATAAGAAATGCATAAAAAGAAGATACACACAAAGAGGCTTATAATAATGTTCACAGTAAAAACCAGATACAACCAAAACATCTAACAACACGGAAATTTCTAAATAAATCATGGTAAAGCCATTGGTGAAAAGTCAATATAGTCATTAAATGTCAGGGTCAGGTTCTTATAGAATGTCTGGTGCAGGCTGGGCTCGGTGGCTCAGCCTGTAATCCCACACCTTTGGGAAGCTGAGGTGAGTGGATTGCCTGAGCCCGCGGGTTCGAGACCCACCTGGGCAGGTGAGACCTCATCTCTACAATAAATCAAAAAATTAGCCAGGCGTGGTAGCATGCACCTGTAGTTCCAGCTACTTGGAAGGCTGAGACGGAAGGATCGCTGGAGCCCAGCAGGTCGAGGCTGCAGTGGCCAGAACGGCCACTGCACTCCAGTCTGGGTGACAGAGTAAGACTCCAACTCAAAAAGAATGTCTGGTGCTATGGGAAAATGTTCACGACACGCAAAGAAAAAAATCAAAATACAAAACTGGGGTATGAAGTAGGTGATGGTTAGTTTTATGTGTCACCTTGGCTAGGCAATGGTACCTAGTTATTTAATCAAACACTAATCTAGATGTTGCTGGAAGGTATTTTGCAGATGTGGTTAGCATCTCCAATCAGTTGCCTTGAAGTACAGATTAGCCTCCATAATGTGGCTGGACCTCATCTAAGCAGCTGAAGGTCTTAAGAGCAAAAACTTTAATTTCCCAGGAAAAACAGACTTCTGCCTCAAAACAGCAGGATTAACTCCTGCCTGAGTTTCCAGACTGCTGGGTTGCCTTATGGCTTTTGGACTTGCCGATTTCCACAATTACCTGAGTCAAATCCTTAAAATAAATCTCTTATATATGTACACATTTTATATACAAGTTATATATGTACACAAAGATATGTTTTATCACACACACGTGACTTTGTTTCTCTGGAGAACCCTGAATGGAACACAGTATGATTCCAATTTTATAAAAACAAAGCTAAAAACTTGTATGTATAAAAAACATTTAAAAAGCTTGGGTCCACAGGGCATGATAACTCACACCTGTAATCTCAGCACTTTGGGAGGCGGAGGCAAGAGGATTGCCTGAGCCCAGGGGTTCGAGACCAGCCTAGGCAATTTGGCAAGACCTCGTTTCTTTTTTTTTTTGAGTTGGAGTCTCACTCTGTCACTCAGCCTCGACCTGCTGGGCTCCGGTGATCCTTCCGTCTCAGCCTTCCAAGCAACGGGAACTACAGGCGCACGGCTACCATGCCCGGCTAATTTTTTGATTTATTGTAGAGATGAGGTCTCGCCAAGTTGCCCAGGTGGGTCTCGAACCTGTGGGTTCAGGCAATCCACTCACCTCAGCTTCCCAAAGCACAGGATTACAGGCTGAGCCACCGAGCCCAGCTGAAACCTCGTTTCTACAATCAAAAGATTAGCTGGGTGTAGTGGCGCACATCTGTAGTTCCAGCAGATTGGAAGACTGAGGTGGAAGGATCACCTGAGCACAGCAGGTTGCGGCTGTGGTGGCCATGAGCATGCCATTGCACTCCAGCCTGGGCGACAGAATGAGACTTCGACTCAAAAACAAAGTTTGGGTCCCATAACTGAATATACAGTATGATTCTAATTCTATTATTAAAATATTAGATCTATAAACAATGACAGAGAAGAAAACATACCCAAATATTAATAGTAAAAACACTATGGTTTATTTTAATGTTTGTCTTTATACTTAATATCTTTTCTAAATTTCTCCTATAAGCATGTGTTATTTTTATAATCAGGGAAGATATAACTACAATGTGATTTGAATTCAATGAAGCAATTTCAATGTCCACTCAAAGGTACACTGTGCAATTTCAGGCAACCTGAAGAAGAGAATGCACTTCTTTACTGTCTCATCTGCTATTCAAGTCAAACATCCTCCAGACCTGTCCCAGTCCCACTATTTTTTGTCTCTGTTGTTCCTTTCTGCCTCCTGCTCCTTCATTCTTGCCCAGAAGGAAAAATCCTACTCTCTTGAATGAAAAACTCATGAGAAGAGCAAGCCAGTGACCTTTATTATCCCTGCTTTACAAATGAGTAAACTGAGGCTGAGAGGGTGTGAGTTGCACCTAGATACACAGCTGGTAGTTGGCACAGCCCAAATTCCTTCATTTGTAAACTGTAAAACTAGACATGTGAGTGATTTTCATTACTGTTCCCATATGAGAACCGTATCAATTACTGTTCCCATAGGAGAACCATGCCAATTACATTACAGGGTCATCCCCCTAGTCTTCATTGACTTTAGACAGTGGGTCAGGAAGCTCCAGAAAAGATGAGGATGGCCAGGGTCAGAAGCCAGGACCAAAAGCACTCTGGGCTCTGCCATGTGTCCAAAGTATCTGACCAAGGCAGCTGATGACTCAAGTCCCACAGCTGAAAGTGAGCAGAGCCACTCGCACTACCTCAAATGGGGCCAAGTTCAGTGCATTCTTTCACTCTCAGCAGCCTCTTCAGTCCTCACATAATAATTGGCACAAGGTCCTGGCCACCTGCCATGTCCATGACCATGAAGGATGGTCCAATGGCAGAAGATATAGGATGCACAAGCAACTCCCCCTCTGCCAGCAACTTCAAATTTTGCCCCCGTGGAGACTCGGATCCGGCCCTAGCACCCAGGGCTCTCCCTCTTCCCTCCTTCTAGGCCCACCCAGACAGAGCATACTCTTGAATCCTTGAGGACTGGACCCCTTTCCTGGAGCCCTGGCACTCTCCTTGGCATCACAGGCAACTGGGCCCCTGTTATATTAGCATCCTTGCGACAAACCGACTGCTAGCCCCAAATCAAAAGCCCTCCACCCCCAAGCACTGACACCCTAGAATATCCTGTTGTAACCTGCAACCCCAAGACCCGCTGATAATGCAGGCTAGAATAACATCCGGTGTCTGCTGACCAAATGAATCAACCAATCGTGCATATAGGCCATATGACCGAGGTCCTGGCAAGCCTCCTATCCAAGCATTTCCCAATGATACAAAAAAAAAAGAGCCATGTTAAATGAAAGAGCCAGCGGGACAGCTACCAGGGCATAAGGTTATAAGAAATGCTAAAACATCTCTAGAATAGATTGGAAATATGGTACCCGTTAGCTCAGGTTTCTACATGCTGCTTCTTCCATAACTGGTAAAGTGTAAATGGCTCACTTCTGTCAAAGAAGATAGTGCATCTGGTGAGGGGGAGAGGGCACAGTCCTCTCTGAAAGCTATTTCAGATGAACATGTTTACATGCCAAATGTGCAAGTTGCAAGGCAAACTAGAGGCCACACCAGCAACCCCAAAATGAACCAGCTGATAGGAACCTAAAGTCAGGAGGTCCAGGGCAGCTGAAATTTTGAAACCAAACTAACCCTAGATGTGAGAGCTGTTTAGTAGGAGCAAGCAATGTCTCTGAGTAGCTAAATTTTAACTCCTTTACTGTATTTTCTAAGATGCTGCTTAGTGCAGATGATCATATGAAATAAACACATCTAACCTCTTATTGTAAACATAAATAATCAGGCTTACTGGCTTTGTTCATGTAAATATCAGTGGTGTCTCTCCATATCTAAACGTTGAGATGTACTTCAAGTATTTGCCCTAATACTGCCTGGGTCCCCCGGCATCAGAACCCCTCAAGCACACACAGTGGAAATGCTCAGAGCACTGGACAGGTACAGGGAAGGCTCGGGGCTCCTACCATCACCATACAAAAGCCTTGGAGAATCAGCTCCCCTGAAGGCCGTGTAGGGTCCCATCACTGGCTAGAGGACTAATCAGAGTGCCCACTTCCCATTCTGGGAACCTCAAAATCAAGGACTTAGGCTGCTCTTGGTAAAACTGGAAAAGCAAGAGGATTCCCCCCACCCACACTTCACTCCCCTGCCACCACTGGGATAAATAGAAATGGTGGAGGGAGGGGGACTGGAACGGGTAAAGTAGAAGGCCAAGTGGAGTAGGGGTTTCACAATGAAGCCTTGGAAAAAAGACAGAGAGAAAGGAGACTGAGAAAAGAGAGCAGGACCTTAGAGTTGCCCTACACTGGCCCCAGTGGGGAGGGAGGCAGTAGGGCATGTGCCTGCAGGGTTGATGATGTGAGTTTTAGTACCAAGATTTAATGGGCACAGCTAACCACAGGTTACGGAGGGATTGGTATGACCTTCTCAGCTGTACCAAGTACATTAGAGAAAAGTTACCATCAGCATCAGGAAAATGTATCTGGGTTTCTAAAGCTGAGTGAAGGCCCAGAATAGAGACCTAATAACTCTGAACAATAAAATGAGAAAGGAATTGGCCAGCTCCAGGAGAAAAATAAGCTCCTTCTTTTGTACGTGTGCACATTCTTGGCAACAAAGTAGAAAATGCATGTTGACATCTGTTTGAAACTATGAAGAAGGGAAACTGCTCATCACCTCACGTTTATTGAGAGCCTACTGTGTGCCGTGCACTGTTTGTTCCATGTGCTTAACATGGATTAATGCATTATCTTTTTTTTTTTTCTTTTTTGAGTTGGAGTCTTACTCCTTTGCCCGCTACCACACCCAGCTAATTTTTTCATTTATTGTAGAGATGAGGGTCTCGCCAAGTTTCCCAGGCTGGTCTTGAACCTCTGGGCTCAGACAATCCCCTCACCTCGGCCTCCCAAAGTGCCAGGATTATAGGCTTGAGCCACCATGCCCGGCCTAATGCACTATCTCATTCATATGATGAGACATGTACTAGTAGTAACTCCATTGGAGAGAGACAGAGAAAGCTGAAGCACAATGAGGTTAAGAAATTTTCAACTTTCCAAAAGTTACACAGATAGTGAGAGCAATACCACAGAATTTCTTGCGACCAAGAGGGGGGAAAAAAAAGGAATTAGTTGCGCAGTACCCACCAACAATGGTTTAACACTGAGCCCTTCCCATTTTTGCTAAATATCCATGTGCCCTTCCAAATCCACCCTCTAGTAGTTGAGGTCAGGAATAATGGATGTTATCTCCCCTGATTCCCTCCCTGCTGGTCCACAATTGCAGGAATTATTTTGCTCTTCTGAGGGCCACAGTTCTTGTTGAGCCCTCAGGTCTATACCTATACCTTCCCCTGCAGTTGCTGGTCAATAATACCCTGTCCCTTTTGCTCTAAGGCCTGGGTTAGTAACTGCTCTCTGCTGTTGTACCCTCGTGGGTTCCCCTCATCCCTACCCTTTGTGAAGGTCCCTTCATTATGCTCTTCAGTCACTCCACAGTGTGTGCCAACTTCTTCCTCCCCAGATCCCGACTGATATACATATGAGGTTATGGAACTTTACACGAATGTTTAATCCCTACGTCAACCCTATAAATGGGTGATGTCATTATCTACATTCTATAGTTGGGGAACTTGAGAATTCTGATGGACTGACTAACTGCCAAAGCCACATGCTAATTAAGTGGCAAGGTCTGGACTTGACCCAGGCAGCCATTCTCTCCCATGCCTATGCTCCCCTTTGCTAACTGTGCAGAATTGCCCCTGTAACATAAGTTGTATGAAATGTCTTAACTTATGGGGCTATCTTGATTGTTCTATTTGAGTAAAAGTAAAAATCATTTTAAGCACCATTAGAGACTGCCCTATGACCACGGCTTCCTGAACCTCTTGCTTCCTGAAGGTTACTGCCCTGCCACTGGACATAAAGGAGAGTTGTGGGCACATGACTGCATTTCAAATCCAACCCTTACAAAGTAGGGGCCATCATTCCCATTTCACAGATGATTCTATAATCTCAGTACAATATCTCCAACTTTGTAAGATTCATGACCAAGGTGAACATCAAGCCTACAGAGCTCCATTGTCTGAGTGTGAGGCAGAACACTATCATGCAAGAGTTTACTAGGTGCTTCTTGAAAAACAGGATCCCATAGGCAAAAATGTTTTATTAAAACTGTACACTGGCCAGGTGTGGCGGCTCACACCTGTAATCCCAGCACTTTGGGAAGCCAAGGCTGGAGGATCACTTAAGGTCAGGACTTCGAGACTAGCCTAGGCAGCATAGTGAGACCTTAAGTCTCTACCAAAAAAATCAAAAAATTAACTGGGCACAGTGGCATGCATCTGTAGTCCCAGCTATTCGGGAGGCTGAGGTGGAAGGATTGCTTAAGCCCAAGAGTTGGAGGCTATGGTGAGCTGTGATCTACTTTGCTCCTGCTTTGGAAATTCAGAGCATATTAAGCCTTACCAGCAGGAAAAGAAGACCCTGTAACCTAACTTTTCCCAAACTAATTTTAACATAATGTGTACTTTTTTTCCTGTGGATATCTATTAATGTTGCTTTCCTAAATATAAAATTAGACATAAGACTTCATTCTAAATTCCCTTACTAATCACATATTTTAACCAGTTATAATTATTTGCCTAGGAGGTCATTATAGATTTCAATTATGCTCTTTTGTGTTGCTGAAAATTCTGAGTCCAGGGAAGGGACCCAAGGCTTGTTAATAGGGGACCGACTGTAATGGAACACCCTGGCCCCACTGAACCCCTCAGCAGCATACACTTTGAAAGGGTGCATTTTGGCACACACTGAGAGATCATTGTCTTCTTGATAAATATCTCCTAATGTCACTAAAGAGCAAGTAATCCCTCAGTAAACCTCTTTAAGGGAAATACAGGTCAACATTTAGAGCCAGACTCAGCCCAAACTGCCAGCATTGCTCCCCAGGCCTGGCTTGGCCCACACTGCTAGTCCAGCACAGAACCACATGGGAATACACCTATATATTTGTGCTCAGGCATCTGTAATGTCCTAAAATCATCCAGATTTCAGACATTCTCCCTGCTTTTCCTGTAATTAACAAAAATATGTCAGAAATTCCAATGGATGCAAAACAGTTGCAAAAACTGATTCATTCAAATTGGCATGTGATACTTATAATATAGGTTCAAATCATATAAAAGCAAGAGAGGGAGAGAAAAAGAAAAAAGTATGGCTGGGGAAATAATTGGAAATACTCAAGAAAAGTCTCATACTTTGCTACATTATCAACGCGTAGTATTTGGCACGATTCAGGTTGGTTTTCCTAAAGACAGGGACCATCGAGATAATATACAAGTATCCTTCAGTTCTGATAGCAGAGAAAAGGGGAAGGACTTGGACAGTGGAGATAATGTATGACAATATGCATAGACTTTCTGTATGGATTTAGTTGGCCTCCAATCTGAAGTAGTTTGAAACCTGTTCAAAGTAAAAAATTTGTATTCTATAGCCCGAATATAAAGCAAAAGAGAAAACAAAAATGGCCACAAGCATGGAAAATGTTCAGCCTCACTGGTAGTCAAAGAAGTTCAAATATAAACAATTAAGGTTGATCCTATTGAGTAAATTATCATAATCAGTGCAGAAAAGAATACAAACAGGCTCTCTCATAGACAGCTGGGAACATCTATTCGCACATCTCTTTTAGGAAGTAATTTGGTGATACGGATCTATCAAGGCTTCATAATGTTTGGCCCTAATTTCATTCTAGGAAACCTACACTATAGATGCTATATTAAATATGGAAAAAATATATATGTATAGAAAAACTTTCCCATCATATTCTTATAACAGTAGATACCTAAACTCTGCTTCTGAGGGAACAGGTTGGTAACCTATGGTTCATCTTCCAGATAGAATATGTACTGTGACTATAGGGAACGGTCATTAAAGATTACACTCAAGAATTGTTTACAGTAACATCGTAACAGCAGGTGGGGGAAAAAAAGAAATGTGTATATAGACTGAAAACGACAACAACAAAATACATAGAAAAAATATTGGAAATAAATATGCTAAAATGCAAACAGTGTTTATTTAGGACAGTGCTACTCAGAGTGTGATCTATAGACCAGCACCAGCCTGGGAAGTGTTTGTTACCTGTCCATGACAATAAAATAGTTTTATAAAAAGGCATTTAGAAAACATTTGGCAATTTCATATTGTTATGATCCAAGAGCATATACCATGCAACTATTGTGCAACACCAGTAGAGAGTTACAGGTTACATGAGCTGGGTAGTAGTCATGCACAGTAGGCTATCATAGTCCACAAGGATTAGAAATAAAAAGGAACTTCCCCTCCACCTAGACTACTAGAAGCATTGTAGGAATTTTTGTACTTTATATGTTTCAAATTTTTATAATGATATATTGCTATTATAAGAAAACCTGGCTATTGCTTTGCTAAGCTCTGGTCTAGCCATGTGGCTCTTTGAGCTATGGCTGCCATGTTTTCCTAAGCTTTACCCCTCTCTCCTACATTGGGGAGGTGAATCTCCTTTTTTCTCTCTCTTTCCCTCTCTTCCCCCTCTCTCTCTCCTCTCCCTTCTCCATCCCTCCCTCCCTCTCTCCTCTCTATCTCTATAATTTATACTCTAAATAAACTATAGTTTCCAATCTAAAAAAAAAAAAGAAAAACCAACATTTTTTTTAATGCAAGAAAAAAGAGAAAAGCAGATATTACTTGACTGCTATATCTTTGAAAAACTTTTCTAGAGAAATGTACAAATATGGCTGGGCGCAGTGGCTCATGCCTATAATCCCAGCACTTTGGGAGGCCGAGGTGAGAGAACTGCCTGAGCACACAGGTTTAAGACCAGCCTGGGCAACTTGGCAATACCTCATCTCTACCATAAATCAAAAAATTAGCAGAGCACAGTGGCGCATACCTGCAGTTCCAGCTACTTGGAAGGCTGAAGCAGAAGGATCGCCTGAGCCCAGCAGGTCGAGGCTACAGTGGCTGTGAGAGTGCCACTGCACTCCAGCCTGGGTGACAGAGTGAGACTCTGACTCAAAAAAAGAAGAAAAAAAAGAAACATAAAAATATATACTTAGAGGTAGGATGATGTAGTGGTTAGAAAAATAGATTTTAGAACTGACAACCTTTGATTTTGAAACCTGGCTCCACTATTTATGAACTATATAAATAGTTGCTTAATCTCTCTGTACCTCAGTTTATTCATGCATAAAACGGGGCTAAAAACAGATCCTATCTTGTAGCTATTCATAGGGTTTGGCAGGATTAACTAAGTCAATATAGATAAAACCTAGGAACACAGTAAACTCTATATTTAAAGTGCCCATTATTATCATTACACAGGTGAGAGTTACAATCAGCTCTCTCAACGTTTTACTTGCAAAATGAGTCAAGAGGAGTGGTAGAAGGAATAGTAATAACAGCCGTTAATATTAAGTGCTTTATGCACACCAGGTTCCAAGCCAAGCATTTGACATGAATTAGCTCCTTAATTATTAACATCAGAATTGGTACTAAGTTCTTTTATTCCCATTTTGAAGATGAGAACATTGAGATTCAGAGAAATGAATTAATATGCTCAGGGTCACCAAGCTATTAGGTTTGTCTCCCACCAGAGCACCAGGCTAGGCGCAGGAGGACAGAGATACCTAGAGGCTAGACTGTGGACCCCATAAGAGCAGAAATGCCCCGTGTCTCATTCCCAGGGGGAGCCAGGGTCTCCAGCCTATTCAAAAGGCCAGGCCAAAATAAAAATGGAAGACTTGCTTCCACCCAGGGCCTTCATCTAGTCCCCCTCACCCAGGCCAGCAAACAACAGCTGGCCTCCTCGGCAGCCTGGCTGGGGTGTCGCTCTCTGGGAGTGATCTAAGTCTCAAGGAAGGCAGCTCTTGAAATACAACAGGAGGACGCAGGGGCTCATGAGTCATTCAGCTCTCCCTCCTTGCGTGGCTCTAAATGTAATTTATTATCTTCGTCATTGGGTTTTCTGCTCCTGGTTGGCTGGGGGTTGGTGGAGCAGTCATCCCTAAAAGGAAATCAGTCTGTTAACAAGTCCCATCTCTCCGGGCCAAATGGAGGAGAAGCGGAGGGAAGGACACTGGCAGGGCCCAGCTGTTTCCGGGCCTGGAGGAATTCTAGGGGCAAAGAGGCTCATGCCGGGTTGGTGGAACGCTTAAACATTGGCTTCAGACCTCTGCGTGGGAATGCCCTTTTGTGATTTCCTCCTCCAGGGAGAAGTCTGGGCCCTCTGCATCAAAGAGCGTCCATTCCAGAGGAGCGCAAAATCTCTAAATATGTATCCTGAAAGTTGAAGGAAGAAAACGAAAGGTCTTTCCCTAGAAGGAAGGCAGGGGGCCTGGAAGTGCAGAGATGGTCAAGAACACACAGGATTTTGCTTTGAAATTCAGAACATCCTTTCTGTACCAAGTGCTGAAACCAGGAGCCTGAGAATGTGTTGCCTAAAAACTTGTGGCCAAGGAGAAGGGCTTCCAATAAAATTAGAGATTAGGATACTTCTTAGTTTCCACCAGCTCTCTTCAAGACTGAATTCTTACCAAGAAATAAGAGTTTTATTAAAATTTGGGTGGGGGTTTTTCTTCCCTAAGTATTTTTTTTTTAGAAAGTAATCTGATACTATCCAGCAAAATTCAAACTAAACAAATTTGACACAGCAATTCTACCTCTAAGAATTTATTGTGCAGATAAACTGGTACAGAACGTTTTTATTTGTTTGCAGGCATGTTTAATGCAGCATTGTTTGGAGTAGAAAACACTAAAAAAGTTTCAGCTAGGTTCAGTGGCTCATACCTGAAATCCCAACCACTCAGGAAGCTGAGGTAGGAGGATTGTTTGAGCTCAGGAGTTTGAGTCCAGCCCGGGCAACAAAGCAAGACCCCTCCCATCTCTAAAAACATAATTATTGTTCATTAAAAAGAAAGACATAAATAAATTATCTTTCAGCCTATAAAAAAATTAAATGTTTAAATACTGGTTAAATACCATTATGCATTGAGTGGCACATCCATGCAAAGCTGTACAAAAAAAAAAAAAAAAAAAAGAGGCAAATCTACATGTAAAAGATACCCAAGATGAACAAGTAAGTGGAAAATAAATAAACTGTTGGACACTCTTAACAATAGCACTTCAGTTGTGTAAAAACAAAACAAGTGCATATATTTGCAAAACAGAGCATTTCTGACAGGCTATAGTATTACCTTTAAAGCCTAGGAAAAAGAAGAAGGGGCCCCAGCATTTCAATTGATATTTCTGGTCTTTCTGAATTTTTTTTTTGACCATAAACATAAACATTTTTAGATAGTTAAACACGCTGTGAACAAGAGAAGTTCCATGTGCGCAAAGGCATAGATCCCCGGGGTGTCTGGTAGGAGCTCATAATTACGGAATGCCCACTGAGGACCAGGCTTTATTTTAAACACCTTACATGTATTAATTCCTTTCATCTTCATGACATTCTTGTGAGATAGGTGCTGGCATCATCCCGTTTTGCAGATGAGGAGGCTGGAGCTCAGAGAAAGAATGATGAACCTGCCCCAGGCTACACAGCCAGTGTGCGCTGGGACCAGGCAGTTTGGTTCCAGGGCCCAGAAACCTTCCTATCAGGCTTGCCTCTCAATCAGTGTCTGTTGAACAAACGGACACACTAGAATAATGGCCAACACCTTTAAAGACCCAAGAAATTGTAAATTATTAGTTACTGCTCAGTTATCACTGTTAATTATTATTGATGAATAAAAAGTTAACACTATTTTAAAAAGCCAGCCGTGTTACAGTGGGCAAGGAGATGGATTTCAGTATGAAGATACTGATTGAAATCCCTGTTCTCCCACTTAATAGCTGAGAGACCTTGGGAAAGTCACTTCACCCCTCTGGACCTCAGTTTCCTCATCTGGAAAATGGGAATGACAGGACCTTCTGGAGTTCCTGTAAGGATTCAAATGTGACATCATGTATGAGTTCCCGCAGGGACTAAATGTAATATCATATGAAAGCCCCTGGGTGATTGACATACGTTGGATACATGTACAGATAAAAGGCAAAGATACTAAGGATGGAATAAACTGTGCTGAGCATCGCCAAGCAAACCCCATCTTTTCAACCTTGTGAGTTTTAAAAGTGAACTGAAAAACTTAAATCCACACATATTCCAGTAATCAGAATGGGAAAGCAGGGTTTTAACTATTCTGATCCTGCCTCTACAATATTGATCCAGGATAATTAATGCCATCTCCAAAGGCCAGGCTTAATTTGCATTGAGTCAGAAGCCCGGCTGTTGAGTATTAGCTGTTGATTTTAGACGGGGACCTGGAAGGTCCTCCTGGCCAGTCGTGAGCAGGTTTCACCTGGGACTTAGGAGAACTGGCCAGCGAAGGAAGCTGAGTATTTGATAGATTTTTACTGTTTAATTAAAGTGCAGCTGGGGCCTGAACCGCACTGTACCTTTCAGCAAGACATTTGTCACGGGTTGCACAACTAGCCCATGCTGAGGCCATCTGACCAGGGCAGAGCCCAGGCCTTGGCCCGGCCTCTCCCTCGCCCAGGAAGCCTGTGCTTCTACCTTTTCCAGGCTCTACGGCCCATCTTCCAGAGTCCATTTCTCCAGGCACTAAACACTGCCTCCTGGAATCTCTCAGAATCAGGATTCAAAAACCAGCCAACAGCTCCCAGAGTCCTTGAAGACTTGCTTTACAAAATAGCTGTTCTTCAGTAAACATGCTCCATGCTCCGAGCCACCCCCATCACTTCATTTACTATATGGGAGCTACAGAAAGTCTACCCTCATGATGTCATTAAAGTCGTCTTTGTTATTATACAGTTGACCCTTGAACAACACGAGTTTGAACCATGAGTGTCCACTTATACATGGATTTTTTTTAATCAAATGTGGGTTGAAAATACAGTATTTGCAGGATCCAAAACCCATGGATACAGAGGACCAAATTTTCATATTGACAGGTCCCACAGGGCTAGCCACAGGACTTGAGTTTGTGTGGATTTATACTCAGGGGTCCTGGAACAAATCCCCCATGAATACCAGAGTATGACTGTAATTATAATGGAAAATTTCCAGTATATCCAAAGCTGAACAATACACTAACCCTCCACATATCCATCACCATTCTACAACAATTTGTGCCCACTCTTGTTTCCATCCATACCTCAATCCCTACACTGCAGTATCTGAAGCAATCCCTAGACATTTCATTATATTGTCCATATACATTTCAGTATGTACCTTGAAAAAATAAGGACATATTTTGTAACAGAATCACAAGATCATTCTCCTACCCAATAAGTTAACAATGATTCCTTCATATCATCATATCATTCACCTCCTGTGAGTATTTACATTTTCTGGATAGTTTCATAAGTGACTTGTTGATTTGTTTGAAGCAGGACCCAAATTCTAGCTGGGTTCTGAATTTGACTCATACCACTCAATTTTGAGACATAGCTTTGGCTTTCTCATTTTCTCTCCTCTTCCCTTCAAACCCTACCTAGGACAGTGATTGTGTGGGGGGTGTTCAAAGACCAGTGACACCTCTTACTAATATGGCCTTGCACATGAAATCAAGCTCTCTGCTTCAGCTTTCTTACCTTGAAAATGGAAATAATAATAATTCCCTATCTCATGAGGTTATTGTAAGGATTCAGTGAAAACAGACCATGGAAAATGCTTAGAGCAGTGCCTGGCACAGAGCAGTACTTGATTAATATTAATTTTTTATTGTTATTCTTTTTCTGAAAGTCAAGGACTTCAACAGCATCCAGACAACCAAATATAATTACATGTGGGAAGAAAACTGAGTAAAAACCTATGCAAATCTATACATTCTTCTCAGACCTCTGAGCCACTGTTCACATCAAGGTAGAAGAGTGTGCCAGTTAAGAGTAAACCTTTGGAGCCAGACTGCCTGGGTTCAAATCCACGTCTTCTACTCACTAGCAGTGGCAAAATGATGCTTGTATCTGCCATAACTCATTTCTTTTCCCCCTGAGTCAACTACAAAACTGTGTTTCTCAGCCTCTCTTACACCTAGGTGTGGCCACATAGCTGAGTTCTGGCCAGTGGAAAGTGGCAGAAGTGATATATACTATATCCAGGTCAGGCCCCCCAAACCTCTCACTGAGTTCTTGCTTTCTTTCTCAGCCACTGATTAAGTGGTGAGGAATTAAAGAATCTAGAGGGAGAGAGAGTCATATGATGAAAGGGACCTGGATCCCTGAATGACCATGTGGAAGACAATTCAATCAAGAACAATGCCATGAGGTTCTGCTGTAGTAAGAAATAAACTTTTATTATGCTAAGCTTCTAAGAATGTAGGGCTGGCTAATCTGTTACAACAACTAGTGTTATTTTAACTAGTATATTTACTACTATGTTACCTAGTATAATCTTGACCTTGGGCAAATTATCTGGCCTCTCTGTACCTCAGTTTCCTTATCTGTAAAGGGAAAAAGATGCTTAGAATACCTATTTTGTGGGGTTGTTAGGAAGATCAAATAAGTCAATAAATGTAAAGTACCTACAACAATCCATACCTAGCAGCACTTCCTAAGTGCACTTGTATTATTATTGTTAATGTTATTATTTGAAAAATAATGGAGCCGGCTCGGTGGCTCAGCCTGTAATCCCACGCCTTTGGGAGGCTGAGGTGAGTGGATTGCCTGAGCCCGCGGGTTTGAGACCCGCCTGGGCAGGCAAGGCCTCATCTCTACAATAAATAAAACAAAAATTAGCCGGGCGTGGTAGCATGTGCCTGTAGTTCCAGCTACTTGGACGGCTGAGGCCGAAGGATCGCTGGAGCACAGTAGGTCAAGGCTGAGGTGGCCGGGAGCTGCCACTGCACTCCAGTCTGGGTGACAGAGTAAGAGTCCAACTCAAAAAGAAAAAAAGAAAAGAAAAATAATGGTATATTATCAAGAATATCCACATTTCATTTAAATGTACAAATTTTAAGTTTTTGCTACTTCCCTCACATACACACAGAGAGAATTTGGGGTTAAATTTGCTTCCAGCCAAACAATTTCCAACTCAATAATAAAAGCCAGTGGTATCACAGAATTATGACAATTTTCTTAACAGGAAATATTTCAGGAATACAGTCATTCTGCAAGATGAAACACATATAATACAAGAGGTAGCATGTCTCCGGTGCCCAGTCAATGTGAAAAAAATGGGAGGAGGAAACTTCCATGACGTGCACTTTTCTGGGTTAATGGCCAACATCTCATAAGGCTCAGGACTGAGATGTCACTGAATTCTATAAAATTAAAAACAAAAACAAAAACAAAAAAACAGTGCCCTAGGAGATAAACAAATGGCCAAAAAGCACATAAAAACATGCTCAATATTAGCCATCAGGAAAATAGAAATAAGAACCAAAAGGAGATCCATTTCACTTGGATGGCTATCATCAAAAAGACAGACAATAGCAAGTGTTGGCAAAAATGTAAAGAAATTAGACCTCAGATACGTGACTGGTAGGAATGTAAAACAACATATGCTTTGTAAAACAGTCCACTAGTTCTTCAAAATGTCAAACACAGAGTTACCATATGACCCGGCAATGCCTCCTAGGTATATACTGAAGAAAAACATAAACATACAAGAACTTATACATGAAAATTCGTAGTCACTGTTCATTAATAGCCAAAAGCACAAGCAATCTAAGTGTCCATCAACTGATGAACGGACAGATAAAATGAAGCCTATCCATGTAATAGAATATATTTCTTAGCCACATAAAGGAATGAAGTACTGATACATGCTACCACATGGATAAACCTTGAAAATACCACACTAAGTGAAAAAGGCCAGTCACAAAAGATCATGTATAGTATGATTTCATTTATATGAAATATCCAGAACAGGCCAGTCCATAGAGACAAAAAGCAGATTAGTGACAACTTGGGGACAGGAAAATGGAGAAGGGAGGGGGAGTGACTGCTAATGAGTACAGGTTGCTTTTGGGGATGCTGAAAACATTCTAAAATTTATTGTGGCAATGGTTGCACAACTGTGAATAGACTAAAACCATTGAGTTATACCATTTAAATGAGTGAACTACATCTCAATAAAAAGTTGCTATATTTTTTTCAAAGTGCCTATCCCTCCACAAGGATCAGACTAACTCTCCTCTGGGCCTGAGCTTCCATCAGAAACCAGAGCAAGTTCTCACCTCATGAGAAGCCTTTGGGAATTACATGCCCTGTGTTAAAAATCCAGGTCCATCTGTACTGGTAAGTGACAATGACAAGACACACACATGCTAATAAGTCTGAAGTTAAGGTCATGGCTGGAAGTATAGCTTGGGGAGTTACCAGAGCATCCAGGTAGTAGATGAAATTGTCATCCACACTCCCATGAAAACTGATAACCTACTAATACCAACCCTGGAGATATAAGCAGGGTGTTTTTTTTTCCCCCACACAAAAGCATAAGGTAAACCATGAATCACACTTCCCAGAACCAGTGATACTGAAAGGGCTAGGGAGCTGGAAGCCCAAATTACTTAAATTGATGTCATATCATCTGAAAAACCGACATTCAGGCCTTACAAACGGAACGACAATTGCCGTCTATCCAATTCATGGCCCTGGACTCCTGTTTCCCACCTGCTCCAACACCAATTTAAGCAATTCCGAACTCTGATCTCCACAGCAGAATGTCTCAGATTTATCGAAGTGTCAGGTCCCAATTGTGCTAACATCCACCCTGGCAGGGCTATCACAAGGTGTGAAATCTGGGTGCCCATCACCCCGGCCACGTTCAGCACAGCGACAATCAGAAGGAACAAATCAATCTGCCTCTCTATAGTCATTACAGGAGCCTTGCAATTTACCATAATGATGGCCAGGGAGAAAATGCAAGCAAAGAGATCATTCTGTTCTCCGGGAACTTGGGCATGTGCTGGGGCAGCTCCTGAGCCCCCCAAGAGAGGTCTTGCAACCCTCAGCCAAGAAGTAACTGCTCCTTGCAAGGACTATTTCAGGACTTGCCTATACCTGAGAGTTGCTTTAAAATGGAATTGTGTTACTCTCCTCCTGGATTTTGCAAACTGCATCAAAACTGTCGGTTCCTGCTGCCCTGGCTTCTTCCAGCTTTCATTATTAACAATGTATCATCTGCAGGTCTGCCTCACCAGGGCTGCGGGCCAGGGAGGGCTCAGCCTTATGCTAAGTAGAAAAACCCCTCCCCAAAGAGAGGAAAGTTTATTTTCAAGCCCAGAGTGGATGGGAATGAGGTCCCAGGATGCCTTAGTGATATCAGCAAGCTCCTCACTTACCTCCACTCTGTAGGGTCGAGAGTACTGACTCCACATAGGACTGCAGGGCCCAACCTACTCAGCAAGGATCCTAACCTGCCTGGTAAGTTATGCCAGCTTCTGTCCCCAGGACCCTGAATCTGAGAACCCCCCCACACTCAGACTTGAATGAGCCTCCCTAATTCAGGACTCAGGCACTCAAGAGATGCCAAGAATTCTCTGCTTAGAATCTCTGCACCCTGCCATCTCGATGCCCATCTCAACAGACCTGGCATGCCCTGCCCCCTAAACATGGTGAATGGGACTGCAGATCCCTCCTGAGCACCTCTCTCCTTCTCCCTCCCCACCAGGAGCTCCCAGCACCCCGCCCCACCCCACCCCCAAGCCAAAGCCAGCTGGCAAAGACAAAAACTGCTTTCAGAATAATTGTTTTGAATTGAAAGGTCAATGATTCTGCAATTAGTAGATTAATTATTGTACTGTGTGTGTCCTGGAAAGAAATGAACACAGAGCCCACCCCACTGAACCCCTTGGTATCATTGGGAGCCTTGCCATCTGGGTTTATGTCACTGCGGGAGCAGAAACAGGCCAGCAGCCTTGCCCCTCCATAGTCCACCATCATCATCCCTATGAGGTCGGCTGCATTTTCATGAAGAGCTTCATTCATAGCTCCCGAGTCAGGCTGTTTTTCACAGCGTGGAACAGGGGAGTTGCCTCTGGATTGTAAAAGCGATAAGGGAAAGAGTGAAGGGAACAGAGTATGATTCAATAATGAAATAAATGCCCTCGACACATGACTCCCCGGGAGAGCATCTGCCTCTATGATGACTCCTAGAAACACTCCCTGAGGTGCTGGGTGTGATAATAACATGCTCCAACAGGCTAAGAACCATTCTTCAGAGATGAAATGAGACACCTGCCTACAGACTTCTAATGCAGGTAGAGGAAACTCAGCCCCTGAGGCATCAGCCCAACCCACTCTGTCAAAATCCAACTGAAATCCAGAAGGCTCCCCAAACCTATCTTTTCTCTTGTTGGTATGTGTGTGGCGGGAGGGGGGGATGTCTTTCTCTGGCTTTAAGACCTGGCTTGAAATCACCTTGTCTACCAAGGGTTCAGTCTAAATATGTCTACTGTAGTACTCAGCCCACTATCTTGTGATGACCTTCCATGTGTCTATGGTTACCAAGATGTAACAGGTTAAGTCCAAGAACTCAGAAGTTGGGAGGTGGGGAGAAAATGTTCAAGAGAAAGAGGGCTTCTTGACCAGATACCACTGGGAGTGGTGAGGGCTCAGAGGAACACGGAGGATGGAGACTATGCTTCCCAGAGGAGCTTGAAAGGATGGCTATTCCCAAGGCAGCCACGCTAGGCTCTGTCAGAAAGGAGCAGACACAGGGATGATACACAGGGCCAGATGACCCCAGAGAATGTACTAAAATAAATACTTGCCTTTACTAGAGCCCAACTCTCAGTGTGTTACTGGCCAGGATGGAAATCTACCCTCCCCTGATCCGTCCCCCACCAACCTCTTGGGTAACCTGGTCCTGCCAACCAGAAGCAAACAGAAACTTTTAGTCTCATAATGTTGATTTTACTTTCAAACAACCCACTAGAGAGATCACCCAGACCCACCAGCAATAATTCCTCCTTGGTTATCAATTCTAAACTATTGATGTTAAATAAGCTGTCATCACTTGCCCCTGTAAATTGCATTTCTGGGATTCCATCCAAAGGAAATTATTCTGAATTTTTATAAAAGCTTTAAATCATACTATTTCCAGAAGAAAAAAAAAAAGGGAGGGGGGAACCAAAGATAACAATAGGACAATCACTCAATAGAGTATTATGTAGCTATAAAAACTTTGCTTAATAAAATTCAAAATACATGAAAAAATACATTATAAATAAAAGATAAAAAACTTTTTTATCTTTATAACATACATAGTATACTCACAATAATAAAAGAAAAAGTTATAGTAAAGAATTTTTAAAAAACCAAAATGCTATTAATGATTGCATTTGGGAGCTGGAACTTTGCACAGTTGTTTTTACCTATTTTTCCATAAATCTCATAGGCATGGGTTAATTTTATAACGGGGGAAGGAAAACTTTAATTTTAAAAAATCAGATGCTAAGTGATCGGGTTAATTCTTCTTTCCCCCGAGAGTGTGCAGTAATTACTATTTCTGTTTAAACTGATAAAGTTCACTGCCTCTTCCATCCATGGCCTCACATCACCCTAAGGCTGGTTCAAAGCAAAGCCAATGACACTAGTCACAAAGCTGGCTTACTAAGGCTTTAGCAGGCTGGCCTATTCCAAGCCAACAGAATTATCACTTAGCAAATGCTAGTAGAACTAGATTTAAGATGAGTCCTGACACATGCCACACACCCTGCACACATTTTTCTAGCCTGGTACACTTTTTGTTTGTTTTTGGTGGGTTGCAAAAGGGAGAGTTGTAGCTATGGGACTCTCTTGCTGAGAAGGAATGGCAGGGTTCCTTCTTCTGGCCAATGTTCAGTTGACTTCACTTTGCACTTTAGTGAGGAAATGAAGCTGGCATGGGCAAGAGGGACTAGGTGAGGGAGGAGGGCGTGGTGGTCTTTAGGGAATTGAAGGAATTCTGAACCTCTCCAGTAGAGTTTTGGTCTGCACACTTCTCTGATCTCCCCTAAACCTTGCTAATAAGCTATTTCACCTTAGTCCTCCTTCGTTTAAGCACGCTGACGTGAATATTTGCAAAGCCATTCCCCCACGGAAACTAATGAATGCTGGTCTCCACATTCCGTTGGCCTCCTTGTAGGCTAACTGCTGCCACTGTGAAACCAGTGCCCATATAGTCTAGGACCTGGTCTCAGAGACCTTTGTGTGTTTGCCAAATAACAGAATAATTGATAATGTCTTCCCACAAAGGATAAAGAGATTCCTGCAGGTAGGGAGAAGGCATTTGTATAATCTACACACACACAGGGGGCCAAAAGTTGAGGCCTGGATGGAGTCCGGGGACCAGAAGAGGCATCTGAGGTTAGAGCAGAGTTTCAGGTAAACTGGGGACTCCTTCTATGGGAATAAGATGCCCACTGATGATTCAGAGAGTTAAGAAACATTTTCTGGAGCACTTGCTAAGTATCAGGTGCTATACTTGGCACAGGCATACAAAAGTGAACACCACAAACACAATTCCTGCCCTTAGGGTTTCTGCACAGAAAACAAAAAGGAAGGGATGCAGCCCAGGCCTAAACCCGAGAAGGCCTAAGCCTGAGGAGGCCTAAACTCAAGGAGGCCTCCTTGTCCTCAGGCTCTAGTCCTCTGGCAAAGCCTGTGTTTGGACTCCCTTACTGATTTCAGGCTGCAAAACCTAATGAAAACTAAACAGAATGTTTACATCTACTTTTAAAGTATTTTTACTTTTTTTATTTTAAAGTATTTTATTATTGAACTTGCTATAGGGCTTTCCTCAAATGTTGTTCTTCGTTTCATGACAGTGAGTGGAGATATTAGATGCTTACAAATGTTTACATAAGGATTTCATCTCTTCCCCTGGACTCACGGCTGAAATGTAATTATGAACTGGGCTTGTTAACCAAATAGAGATATTCCATGAGACAAGCAGCCTGCCTCCTAATAAGGAAGTGTCCTTGGGCTGGGGCCCACTTATCCTGGTATGCATCTCCTCCTCCCAACACAAAGGTGCCTTCATTAGTAGAGGAAAGAAAGAAGTCTTTGTGATGATGTAATTCCCAGACCACCCTACACAGACAATAAAACTGAATTTGAGAAAAGCCTGGTGAAATAAGACCTCAGAAATCATAGAAAACCAGTGCTGCAAAGGACTAAGGGGTTCTTTAGCCTAATCCTCTAATGTTGGAAATGGGCAAGTAACCCTGAAAAGGGAAGAAACTTGTCTAAGATTACACAACCAGTTAGGCTATTTTCACCAAAGTAAATAAGGTGAAGTTCATTCCATAGAAAGTCCAGGATTGGGAAATGTTAAGTAATATGCTGGGCAGGAGGGCTCTCACCGGAGTGTGGGACAGGCACACCCACAAGCGGCTGCAATGCAATGTGGCCAGTACTACCACAGAGTATGGACAAGATGCTGTGGGGATCCCAGAGAAGGAAGCACCTCGCTCTTCCTGGGGGTGCTATGGAAGGCTTCATGCAGAATGGGATATCTGAATGGGGTCTTGATGAATGAATAGGAGTTTGTTATATAGAAAAGGGGGGAAAGGTCTTTCTAGAAATATGGAATGAGATGGAAAGGGAAAAAACATGTGAAAGGATATGACATGCTTGGGGAATAGTGGGTCTGCTGTGGTTTCAATGCAGATTTCTTGGAAGGGAAATAGAGGAGATGGGACCAAAAATGTAAAGAAAGGAGTAGCTATAAAGGCCTTAAATGCCATGCTAAGTTTGTCCTGGGGAGGAATTGTCATTTTGTTTAAGAAATAACCATTGGCAGCTGGGCACAGTGGCTAATTCCTATAATCCCAGCATTTGGGGAGGTCAAGGCAGGAGAATTAGTTGAGCTCAGGAGTTTGAGACCAGCCTGGGCCACATAGCAAGACCTCATCTCTACAAAAAAATTTTTTAAATAGCCAGATACGGTAGCACTCACCTGTAAACCCAACTACTCAGGAGGCTGAGGCAAGAGGATCGCCTGAGCCCAGGGGTTGGAGGCTACGGTAAGCCATGATCGTACCACTGCAGTCCAGTGTGGGCGACAGAGTAAGACGCCATCTCAAAACAATAACAATAACAACAACAACAAAAACTTATTGACAAAAGGACAAAGGATGGATTGATCAAAATACATCAGAATAGTTGGGTAGAAAATATTATTTCAGGTGAAAAAATAAAGAGGGTACAATTTTTAAAATAAACAAATACTCTTGAGCACTTATGAAGCCTGAACTAAAGCAGTATATTTAGAATATTTAGAATCAGCAAGACTTGGTGAGAGACGATTAGATGCGGAGAATGAAACGAACCAGGGTTAGGCAGACTACGGCTAGTGGCCACATGCCGCCTGCCATCTATTTTGTACAGCCCAAGTGCTAGAATAAGCATCTTTCATCACAAAATTATGTTAAATATATTTATGTTTATAACTATTTAGTATTCGTAATTAAAGTTTTATGGGAACACAGCCACACAGTTCATTTACCTATTGTCTATGGCAGCGAGGCAGAGCTGAACAGTTGCCAACCAGGCCATAGGGCTCACAGAGCCTGAAATATTTACAATCTGGCCCTTTACGAAGAAGTTGCTGACCTCTGAAGGAGAGGATGGCTGCAACACCCCAACCTTAGGCAGCAGGTGGGATGGCAGTAGCAGATGTGGGCAGGTGGGACAGATCACAATCCCAGTGAGGGTGTGTTGAGTTTGAGGATCTTGTGACACACGCAAGAGACAGTAGGAAGATGTATTTGAACTAGGCATGAAAGAGAAAGATCAGGATTTGAAAAATGGATTTGGGAATCTTCGAAGGGCAGATGGTGGTTGAAACTATGGGAGTAGGTGAGATAACCCGGAGAGGGGGGCACAGAGGGCAAAACGGCTGAAGTCAGAGCCCCAGGAAACACTACTGAGAGTGTAAACACTACAAAAAGGGGTCTGAGAAAGAGCCAGAGGCACAGGGAACACATTTGGTGTGGCTGAGGTCAAGGGAGAAGATAATTTGAAGGGAAAGAGAAAGTTCAATGATGCCAAATGCTTCCAAGAACCCCAAGAGACAGGATTCGAAAGGAGACATTGGATTTTGAACACCTCTGCCAGGGAAATCACTTAACTAGTAGGAACAGAATTGATTTTCCAGTTGGCTTCCAGGATTCCACAGTTTCCTGGTTTTCCTCCTACGACACTGGCTCCCATCCTCCTTTTCAGTCTCTCTCGCTGGTTCCTCTTCATCTCCCACCCTCCAAAGGTTGGAAGGCCCTCTGGCTCAGCTCTTGGACCGTTTCTATTTTCTGTCTACACTGTCCTCCTCAATGATCCTTTTCAGTTTCATGGCTTTAAATAAACACAGTAGAAAGATGTATTTGAACTAGGTATGAAAGAGAAAGATCGCCAGTCCAGACTGCTCCCGTGAACTAGACTTACAGAACCAACTTCAACAGGCACCTCTAACTAAGTAAGGAGGTCCAAACTGAGCTCCTGCTCTTCATCTCCAAGCCAGCTTCTCTACAGGATTCTCCAGCTCAATCAAAACCAATTCCATTTTTCCAGTTGTTCAGACCCAAACCCCTGGAGTCATCTTGATTCTATTCTCTCGTCTGCCGTCCAGCATTTCAGCAACTTGTATCTGCTGTGGCTTCAAAATATATCCAGAATTTGACACTCACACCCTGACTTGCTATCACTTGGCTCCAGACCACTACCATCGCTCAGCTGGGTCATTCTCGTAGGCTCTTAACTCATCACTCTGCTTCTACCCCTGCCCACCTTCCTCAGAGCGATTCAGTTAAGACAGAAGTGAGATGGTGCTGTTCCTCTGCACAAAGCCCTCCCTAGCCTTCCGTCTCCTACTGAATAAAGGCCCAAGCCCTCCCTCTGAATAGCTCTGGGACCACCCCAGCTTCCACAACTGTGCTCACTCTAGTCATAAAGACCTTTTTGCTGGTCTCAATACTGTACCAGGTCCATGCCTGCCTCAGGCTCTCAGCATTTGTCATCCCTTCTCCCTGCAAGGCTCTTCTCCTAGATGCACACATAGCTCTCTCCCTCACCTCCTCAGGTCTGGACTCAAACACACCTTTCTCATGAGGCCTTCTCTAGCCATCCGATTTAAAATCGCCAACCAACCCTCAGCCCACAACACTCCATTTCTTCTTTCCTTGCTTTATTTTGCTCTCTAGCACTTAACTCACTTGAACAAAATACATACATTTCACCAACGTGCCTTACCTGTCTCCCTTGCTAGAATGTAAGCTCTGTGGGGGCAGGAATTCGTGGGTGTTTCCTTTCCAGCCTCTAGCACAGTGCCTAGGACATGGTTGGCGAAGGAATGGGAACAGTGGATTGGAAAGTGACTAAGACATAGGAAAAGAGAAGCAAGTACAGGTAACTCTTTTAGGACCTCTGGTGAGTAGCTTAAGAGGAGATTTTCTTCAAGGGGGATACACTCAAGCATAATGACAGACTGACAGGGGGACAGAGCGGCAAGAAAAAGACTGGGGAAATGAGAAATAGGGTATCTGGCTATGCCGAGTCTTGGGGGACTGGAAAGGAATGGCTTCATGAGCAAGGGGAGAAGGAACCTCCTTGGAAGAAACTACAACAGGAAGGAAGCATGAAAATAAACTTGGAGAAATGGGTAGGACTGGGCAGAGTGAAGGGAATCTGAAGGAGTTCATACCTGGTCTCATTTCTCTATCTCAAGGATTGGGGAAGGGCTTGCAGGCGACAATTTAGATGAGGCACTTTGGAAAAAGAACACAAACCGATTAGGAGAGAAGAAAAAGATTGCTTCACTGTGCCAAGGGGTCTGCTCATTCTAGAAGCCACAAATCTGTTGCAGGGTTTGTGAGTTTTCCCCAGCAACACTGGACAGCCAATGAGATTCAAGTGGTAAGGACCAGGATTTATTATAAGAACCATGAAATTAAAGCCCTCATTGGCTACTTCGGGCACTAGACAAAATGGAAAACTCTGGGGGATAAGAACTTAAGAAAATGGACAAAGGTCAAGAATGACCAGTGCTGCTGACCTAATTTGGGGGCCTTCAGCTGGCAGACACAATTTAAGATGGTGTTCCTGGAAAGAACTCATATCTGCTGTGGCTTCAAGGATAGATCTGGGGAAGAAAGAAGAAAAGTGGCCCTCTGGCAAGTAGACTCTTAAAATGCTAGTCTAAGAATCAGCAAAAAGACGGGGCTCTGTGGCTCAGCCTGTAATCCCAGTGCTTTGGGAGGCCGAGGTGAGTGGATTGCCTGAGCCCGTGAGTTCGAGATCCGCCTGGGCAACTTGGCGAGACCTCGTCTCTACAATAAATCAAAAATTAGCCAGGCATGGTAGTACATGCCTGTAATTCTGGCTACTCAGAAGGCTGAGGCAGAAGGATTGCTAGAGTCCAGCAGGTTGAGGCTGCGGTGGCCGGGAGCGGCCACTACACTCCAGTCTGGGCAACAAAGTGAGACTCCAACTCAAAAAAAGAAAAAAAGAATCAGCAAAAAAGGATCATGTACATCCTAAATGGGGACTGAAAGCCCAAGTGAGAAGGCAAAAAGAAAAAAATCCACGGTGAAAAACTAAAGCCACAACTCATGAAAACAGGCCCAGTTTTTTGTCTTTTTTAAGTAGGAGTCTCACTGTCACCCAGGCTAGAGTGCAGTGCAGGCGAACGGCCACCGCAGCCTCAACCTGCTAGGTTCAGGTGATCCTTCTGCCTCAGCCTTCCAAGCAGTTGGACCTATAGGCGCATGCCACCGCACTCGGCTAGTTTTTGACTTGTTGTAGAGACAAGCTCCTGCCAAATTCCCCAGGCTGGTCTCAAACCCCTAAACTCAGGCAATCCTCTCATCTCCACCTCCAAAAGTGCTGGGATTACAGGCGTAAACCACTGCACCCAGTGGCCCATATATTTTTAAATGCTAAAATGAGACATCTTGGAAAACGGAGGATCTGACTTGCAAAGAAAGATCCCTCAAAGGGACAAAATAGTGCCACAAAGGCTTCATACAATCACAGTCTACTAGGCTATTTACAAAACCTGTAGAAACTTCCACAATCCATAATAAAAAGACTTTCAATTTCAAAGACTAATTAAAATTGAGTTGTCAATTTTAATAGCTACCATTATTTGTGCCGTGCAGTGCATATTACATTCTCCACCTCATTTAAGCCTCACAACTTCCATGTAAAGAAGGAATTCTTGGCCAGTATGGTGGTTCACACCTATTATTACAACATTTTGGGAGGCAGAGGTAAGAGAATTGAAGCCAAGGATTTGAGAGCAGCCTGGACATATAGCGAGATCCTAACTCTATTAAAAAAAAAAATTAAAGAAAATTAGCTGGGTGTGGTATCACTTATCTACAATTCTAGCTACTTGGGAGGCTAAGGCAGGAGGATTCCTTGAACCCAGGAGATTGAGGTTACAGTAAGCTATAATCACACCACTGCACGCCAGCCTGGGTGACAGAGAGATCCTGAAAGAAAGAGAAAGAGAGAGAGAGAGAGAAAGGGAGGAATGTGTATTCCCATGTTATAAATGAAGACACAGAGGCTTACAGGGGTTAAGGAACTTGTCCTAAGTCATACCGATAAATAAGAAGATGGACCAGAAGTCAAGCCCAAAGGTATCTAGCCCTAATGACCATGCCTTTAATCCCTATTCTCTCTTGGTCTCTAACACTCTTTTTTCTTATAAAAGCACAGTAGTGATAACTAGTTTAATAAATCCTTATGAGGTTTATAGTCATTCCATGATGTGTGTAGTAGGTATCCTTAGGAAGACATTTTTATATGAAATTATTAATCTAAATATAGTTGACTCTTGAAAAACATAGTTTTGTGTTTTTTGGGGTCCACTTATATGCAGTTTTCTTTCAATAAATATACTGGAAAACTTTTTTGGAGATTTGCAACAATCTGAAAAAACCTGCAGATAAACCACTTAGCCTAGAAATAGAAAAATTGGCCGGGCGTGGTGGCTCATGCCTGTAATCTCAGCACTTTGGGAAGCAGAAGCTAGAGGAATGCCTGAGCCCAAGGGTTCAAGACCAGCCTGGGCAACTTGCTGAGACCTCATCTCTACAATAAATCAAAAAATTAGCTGGGTGTGGTAGCACACACCTTTGGTTCCAGCTACTTGGAAGGCTGAGTCAGAAGGATCACCTGAGCCCAGCAGGTCGAGGCTGCGGTGGCCATGAGCCTCAACCTCCTGAGCTGAGGCAATCCCACCTCAGTAGCTGGGACTACAGAATCCTGCCACCCCTTCCTCCTCCCCACCGCCAACTAAGTTTTAAATTTCTCTGTAGAGATGAGGTCTTGTTATGTTACCTAGACTGTTCTCAATCTCCTGGGCTCAAGCAATCATCCCACCTTGGCCTCCCAAAGTGCTGGGATAACAGGCATGAGCTACCATGCCTAGCCTCTTGTTGCTGTCATGGTGAGTCGTATCCATATTCACTGTTTGATGCTGTTCATCCCCATGTGAACAATTCTACTCACCAGTAAATGGTGTATCACAGTTAAAAGTGATCTCCCGAGGTTCTCGCATATTTTTAATCATGTTTACTGCAATACTGTAAACTTTGACTAACACCATCAGACTCTAATGAAGTGCCACTTGTGATGCTGGAAGTGCTCCCAAGAAGCAGAGAAAAGTCACGACATTATGAGAAAAAGCTGAATTGCTTGATAAGCACTGCAGCTGGAGGTCTGCCGGCATGGTTGTTTACCACTTCAGGCAGATGAGACATCTTATAAACAAACAACATAAATATACCATATTGATAAATACAGTATAATACTGTCAACATCTTTTCTCTTCCTTATGATTTTCTTAATAACATTGCTTTTATCTAGCTTACTTTATTGAAAAATACAGTTTATAATACACATAGCATACAAAATATGTATTCATTCACTGCTTATGTTATCAGTAAGCCTCTGAGTCAACAGTAGGGTATAAACAGTTAAGTTTGGAGGAAGTTAAAAGTTATACACAGATTTCTGACTACATGGATGGTTAGTGCCCCTAACCCCCATGCTGTTCAAGGGTTAACTGTATTCTAACTAACATGTATTATATCTTTCCATTGTGTCCTACCATGGGACATGCAGGCATTCAAAGAATGAATGGGAATCCTTGGGCCCAGAAGAATTCTATATCTCTGAAGCACTGAGATATAATTTGTGGACAAATTGATGTCTGTGATCTTTTTTTTTTTTTTTGAGTTGTCGTCTCACTCTGTCGCCCAGGCTAGAGTGCAGTGGCATGCTCACGGCCACCACAGCCTCTACCTGCTGGGCTCTGGTGATCCTTCCCCCTCAGTCTTCCAACCCCAGGACGCCTCCTCAGGCTCCAACCTTCTCCTTGGGGCCATAGTGCATGCCTGTAGTTCCAGGAACTGTAGTCATCCAAGGATGCACATTACATGGTGTCTGTGCACTACCACACCTGGCTAATTTTTGATTTATTGTAGAGACGAGGTCTCGCCAAGTTGCCCAGGCTGGTCACGAACCCGCAGGCTCAGGCAATCCACTCACCTCAGCCTCCCAAAGTGCTGAGATTACAGGCTGAGCCACCAAGCCCGGCTAATGTCTAATCTTGAAGAATGAAGAGTGAGCGGTTCTAGAACATCACGGGAGAGTGGACAGAAGGCAGGCTCTACAAAGCACAAAGCTGTGAGCTTATGCAAGACACAGATCAAGATCCAGCCTTACAGCTACTGAAGTGATGGTTAGTGGGCCTTGGACGGGGACAGCACTGATCACTGAAACACAGCACACACTCACTAAGAACAGTCACTGCACACCACACCCACTGCATACCACGCCCGTCCTTGACTGGGCTTGCAGAGCCACCACCAACAGCAGCAAACAGCTGGAGCTGAGTAGTGGCTGGACCCCTTAGGAAAACCTACATGCTCTTCCATTCACCCATTTACAACCCCTGGTGTAGCTGATAGGCTGAATGACAGAATCAGGACTTTGCAGTTAAGTATAACAAGGAAGAAATTAAGAACTTCCACTTGTCTTCAAAAACCTAATTGAGTTAAATCCAAGATAGGGAAGGGCGTGGCTCAGGAGTAACAACCATAAACGTCTTTGAGTGAGCAGATAAGAAGCTCAGTGAGAGGTACCACTGTGATGCGGCTGGCAGAAAAGAGAAAAGCAACCTTACATGATGTCTGTGCTAGAATAAGGATGGTGACAGTCCTGTTCTAGTGTGAGCTGGCTGGCTTACACTAAGACTGCACTGTGTTGACTTCCTGCAGCTAACTTGAAGGTCTGCTAGGTATTCTCCATGATCCCCGACTCTGCACTGTGACCTATTTTCTGCACAGTTCTGTGTGCCCTACAGGAGCTGGGGCCTGTATATTGCATCACCCAGATCCCCTTGCCCTGGTGGTGTTTCACTGGGTTCAGCCAATGGGAAGTGCCAGCATCTGCAAGGGCAGAAAGAGAGAGAATGTGTAGAACATGCATTTCTTGTGCCCTTGTCCTGCTCCATCTGCATACTTTTTTTTTTTTTTTTTTGAGTCAGAGTCTCACTCTGTTGCCCAGGCTGGAGGACAGTGGCATACTCATGGCTACCACAGCCTTGACCTGTTGGACTCAGTTGATCCTTCTACCTCAGCCTTCCAAGTAGCTGGAACTACAGGCATGTGCCACCACACCTGGC
Organism: Carlito syrichta; assembly: GCF_000164805.1. Classification (NCBI taxonomy): domain Eukaryota; kingdom Metazoa; phylum Chordata; class Mammalia; order Primates; family Tarsiidae; genus Carlito; species Carlito syrichta. Next base: position 1,452,958 of record NW_007113343.1, on the reverse strand, counting down.
TGATTTTTAGATTTATCGTAGAGATAAGGTCTCACCAAGTTGCCCAGGCTGGTCTCAAACCTGTGGGCTCAGGCAATCCTCTTACCTCAGCCTCCCAAAGTGCTGGGATTATAGGCATGAGCCACCACACCCGGCCCTATCTGCATACTTCTGAGTGGGTGCATCCCTGGATGACTACAGTTCCTGCTCGGCAGTCCCTCTTCCACAGTTCCAGTTTTTAATGGGTTCCTTCTTGCTTCCTTGCACCTTCAGGCCTAGGGGTAGTAACAGCTTCCCATTGTTGCTAGTCCCTAGGAACTCCTGTGTAGGGCGACACACAATCAGTGGCAACAGGGACATACCCTAGATATGGCCCCAAGCAGAAGGCTAGAGCCTGAGGAGGCATCCTGGGGGTTGCCAATCCAGGATGTCCCCTTCCCCTCAGGCTCCATGCCTGGGCACACATGTCATGCTGAGGCCACAGGTGAAGTGTTCTCTGTACCTGCTGTCCATATCTGCAGCAATGCATAGAGAATATTCTCGTGCACCCTTCCTTGAGGCAGTCACCCCCTGGGGCTGCTTCAGACCAGATTGGGCATGCCTAGACCAATGCCCATAACCTTTGCTTACCTTTACTTAGTTATAATACTACAAATCCCACCCCTAGAGAGAATTCACATTTTGTGTACATGTAGCGTATGCATAAGAACATCTCACTATGCCTGCACACTAAGATACCCTGCCCTTTCATGCTTAAGTCCTGCACTCTACCCTATGGAAAATGTTATATAGTTCGTGTGCCTTTTATTTATTTCTTTACTTATTTTTATTTTTTATTTTTTTGAGTTGGAATCTCACTCTGTCGCCCAGACTGGAGTGCAGTGGCCGCTCCCGGCCACCACAATCTCGACCTGCTGGGCTCCGGCGATCCTTCCGCCTCAGCCTTCCAAGTAGCTGGAATTACAGGCATGTGCTACCACGCCCAGCTGATTTTTGATTTATTGTAGAGATGAGGTCTCGCTGCCCAGGCGGGTCTCGAACCCACGGGCTCAGGCAATCCACTCACCTCAGCCTCCCAAAGCGCAGGATTACAGGCTGAGCCACCGAGCCCAGCCTGTGTGCCTTTTATAATCGGGAGCGGTTTCTTTCGGCCAAGCTGGCTGCTCATGGATCACCTTCCCTGTAAGTTAGTTCCTAAATAAAGCCCAAGTCTCATCCACTGTCTCTAAGTCATTTCTTTGGCCTCTCTGACACGGTGCCTTCCCTTTTGAGGTCTTTGGGGGTCTAACATTACATTTAGCATCCTTTCTTGGTTTCCTTAACCCCACCCACAGCTCTGTAAATAGTCCCTTCACTAAATTATTTCCAAGATTCCAACTAAGTTGGGCTTCTGTTTCCTGCAGGGACTCAGTGAAACTGAAGAGACAGGATGCCAGAGGGCCTTAAATCATGTCTATGAGGACTAACTATGGGAATAGAGGATGTTTGGCCTAGTGGAGAGAAGACTCCAAAAGAATGTTAGTCGACTTGAAAAAGGCCAAAGGCCACCATCAGACTCATCCTCTGGCTCCACAAAAAGTAGTAGGTACAAAGACCAACTTTTGGCTAAACATAAACTTTTCTACACAGTTGATAAACAGGGGTGAGCACTCCAATAGATCATGAGTCTCAGTAATTTTGTTGCCCAGCCTTAAACTAGATAAGCCTAGGCCAGGAATACTGTAGAAAAAGGAGAAAAGGATCGCCTAGAAAAGGGTTTTCCAAGCCAGGATTTCATGCTTTGCTGCCAACTGAATACTACTCAGTGGATCACCAAAATAATCAAATTGGGGGGAAGCTTCGGGAATGTTTTGCAGCTTCTTGTTTCAATCTAGAGAACAGAAGTCTAGGCTGAGGGTGGTGGTTCATCCCTGTAATCTCAGCATTTAGGAGACCAAGGCAGGAGGACTGCTTGAGCCCAGGAGTTTGAGACAAGCCTGGGCAACAGAACAAGCTCCTGTCTCTATTAAAAAAGAAATAAAATTTAAAATTAATAGAGAGTAGAAGTCTAGTTCTTTGTGTCAAGTTTGAGAATTCTCAACACTGAAGTTATTTTTATGCTTTAAGATAACTCTAGAACATGAAACTTACTCTGCATTTCAGCATCATAACTTTTCAAAATGCTATTTCCAACCCAGTAAGCAATCTATTAAAAAAAAAGTTGGGGGGATGATGAAGAGAAGTTGATTAATGGGTACAAATATTCAGTTTGATAGAAGAAATAAAACCTAGTGTTAACTATATCATATAACTATAGGGTGATTATAGTTTAAAATAATCTGTTGTATTTTACAAAATAGCTAGAAGAATTGGAATGATTCTAGCATAAAGACAACTATTTAAACTGAAGGATATCCCAAGTACACTGATTTGAGCTTTAAAAATTATATGAATATAATAAACTTCACATATACCCTGAAACTATGGACCTCCATTATGCATCAATTTTAAAATATTTAAAAAATTTTTTTCAACCCAGCAACTTCTATCTATACACAGACCTCTACAGTGCTTCTTGAGAACTGCCATCTCATTTTTCAAAACAAAATCAGGATGCAAAATCAAAATACTTCACATGCAAACTATCCTGGAAAAAAATAAGGTCGCTTCAGTTCACTCTGGTGGGAAAAAGAAAATGATTTTTGCAAAAGCAAAATCACTGAGTCACTGTAGGGTCACTGAATCACTGAGGTCACAGTAGGGTCAGGGCCCACGACGCTAAGTTTGTGTCTAGCCCAGCTTTCCTCCTTGGGTGGGAATTTAACATTTCTTCCACCGAGGGAACGCTGGGGGGGTCAGTTTTCCACCCATTCATTCAACAAACATTGATGTTGATCTACTCTGTTAAGACAGCGCTACGGGGCCCTGGGGATGGGCCAAAGGTCCGAAGAAGTCTTCAGCAGGTCTAGGCAGCGACCTGATTTCCCAGACCAACGAAGGCCACGAGCGAGAGTGACGGCGCCCAGGGAAGTTTGCGGAGAAACTTGGGAAGCGCCAGTTCTCGCGCGCGAGAGGGCGGGGCCGGGCCCGCGGCTGGATGCCGACTGCGGGCTGGGTCGCGGCCCGGGCTCGGGTCCGGCCGCCTC